>NC_092148.1:49842733-49985233 GCF_045791955.1 Oncorhynchus clarkii lewisi | reverse complement strand
GAGGTTCGGTCCAAGGCAGCGTACCTCTGGGCTCCATGGTGAACTTTCCCCTTACGTACAGTAGCACGGCCCATCTGAGAATACACCTCTTCGCCATCCTTTGGCTGTGTTTGAGAAGTGGATCATCTATTTGTCAACTAATTGCAACTTCATTGACTTTCGTTCAAAATAGAAAACAGACAATATCCAAACGGTTGCCCGTGCAAACCACCCTTTTCTCCTGGACTTTACTATTGGGGGGGGGGAAAGTGTGAAACCATGTCTCGAAAGGATGGGGGCATTGTCGGAAAGGTCGAAAAAGGTTTCGACCCAGGCGTTTCATCAGCGTTGACATATGGACAGGGTATGGAATGCACTGACACGGCAACTAAATGACGAGAGAAGAGAAAAACGGTCTACGCACAGTAAGCGTTTCACTCCGTGGGGACGGAAACCTGTTGAGGCTTGATTAGATGATCATGCGAATAACGGTCGGCCTCTCGGAAAAGAAAGCAGATATTCTGGGTCAATCGCGCAACTTTTTGATCTTTCCCCTTACTGTCAAATAAATATGCATTGGTTAATTCTAATGAGACGATGTTCACAACGTGTGGACATTTTTGGTACAAAACATTTCTGCCTTGTTTAATATTCTAGATGACATGTGGGGTACAAATTCTCTTTGGAGTGGTAACTTAGAAAGAGCTGGTTGGATAAAGAGTAATTTCATGCTAATTATATGAATTTGTGCCTGTATGTAAATGCAAATTGGTTGTTATTTACAAACGTTATATTTCTAGCAATATAATAGCAAAACATTTGAAAAGGGCCATATGCGGTTTAAAAAAAGTTGCCATGAATCACTTCACGAAGAAATAATGGCATATTTCACATTATATTGAACACCTGAAGTCCCACCAAAATGTCTGGATCCCATTCATTCCCTGTCTCTCATTGTTCATTCGCTATAATACAGTCAATATAAATCCATTATTTGATGGATAAATAAAATAAAATAATCTATAAGAGTTGAGTATCTTACACCAGTACGCAGCCGTTAAGATTTATCAGAAATAGATTTTGGACCATTTATCAATTTTGACGGCCGTTGCGCCCCCGGATCCGAACCTTAACCATTGGCGGCGGTAATGCAAAACTGACCCAGGATCAGTGTCTAGGGCTAACTTCCGTACTACACCTACCTCTTGAGGCTGTCGGTTTGGTTCTGCATCAGCGCCGCCTGGTTCATGGCCTTCACCCAGCCGTTCACGTCCTCCTGCGTGTCGGCGCTGAAGAAGTACGTCCGCATGCCGCCGTGCTCCGCCTGCGAGTCAATCACAGTGCTCCGGTTGTAAATGTACGAGCGCATGCCCGTGTGGTTGGCCTATGGGAGAGGAGAGAGGGAGGGTCAGACTGAAGAAGAATGATGGACGGGGTGTCTGGCCAATGGGATAGATAGCAAGGTTGGGGTCAACCAAGTTTTGAATTCAGTTATTTCAGGTGAATTTATATGTAATTCACAAACAAAAAAGGGTCTACTATGAACTGAATTGAGAACTGAATTGACCCCAACCATGAACGAGATGGATAGAGAAGTGTTGAACAATTAAGAGAAATAGGGACATCAACCAATGTCTTCCCATGGAGACAAACAAATTCAAGTCAGCCAATAGAGAGAAAAAAAATAGAGAGTCAAATCAGCATTAGCCAATAGGAAAAGAGACCTATCTGTGTTGGCCAATAGAGAAACAGAGATACTAGCCAATAGAGACAAAAGCCAGCCAGCCAGCCAATAGAATAACAGAGAAAAGCGACAGAGTACTCTAGCCAATGGAGAAGGAGAGAGAGACATCAATACCGACCAAGACACAGTAGCATGAGTGACATAACAAGAATTAAAAAGATCCAATCCAACCCACGACAGAGGGCAGTGTAAGCCAATCAACAAGCAAGCAAGCATAGAAGGAGCCATTGTGATAGAACTTCAACCATGACATTGCTATTTTCAACATGCTCGCGAATTGTTTGTACTGGGCCTATTCTATGCTTGTTTATACATACTTGTCTTATGCTGGTCTCTATGGGGCATTCTGATTCCCCACACTTTTCCCCAAAGTGTGCACTTGCACACTTCCCATCATGGATTTAACAATGGTGGAAACTCCCCCCTTACAATAGTCAACAAATACACCATTCCAATGCTTTTAAAATCCACCCCCGGGGAGTACGCAAGTGCACACTTTGGGAGAAGGATGGAGAATCAGCACGCAGGCCAAATCTCTATGGCCGAGTTAAGATTCTCCCAGACTTCACCCCAGAAGTGTTCACTCGTTCACTCCCTCTCATACATTTACAAGCATTGGTTTGACGTAAGCATGGTTGGAGGGAGTTTCCACCATTTTCCTTCCACCAGCCCATTCCTTTTGGGGGGGGGGGGGGGGGGGGTCATTACTGGATTGTAGTCTATGAAGAAGCAACACCAATATTTCAAGAGGCCGTTTTCGTTAGGTAGGAGACGGCTATCACTGGCACCGCAAAAAAGCAATTATTGAGGCAATCACTCATGCCATCATGTAACAAAGAGCCAATATATATGGGGTGTATTCACTAGCAAACCAAGCTGAAGCAAACCGGCTGAAATGGAGAGGGACCTACCTGAATTTGTCCAATAAAAAACGCTTGTTTCCCTTTCTCCCGTAGCAAAACGTTTTGCTACAGTGTGTGCTAATGAATACACCCATGCCTTTTTGTCTTATCAGAGTCCAGATCCAACTAAAACCCAATAATGCCAAATGGCATTAGTCCACTACTTCTGACCAGGGCCTTGGTCAAATGTAGTCAACAGGGTGCCATTCAGGACTCATGGGTTTTAGTTGGATCTAGACAAAGCAAGGTAACAGATTGCCAAGCGGGTGTGAAATGGGTGTGATTTCTTCATTTGAGTGTTGGCATCTTTTTTTTAGATTTTGCCTGACTCGACGTTTGATAAAAACATGGCTTTTCAAGTTGAGGCATGGGTGTTGTTCGTGGCGTGAAAACCCCTGCAACACTATACACACACACACACACACACACACGGGGCTGCTGAGGGGAGGACGGGCTCATAATAATAGCTGGAATGGAATACCACCAAACACATGGAAACCACATGTTTGATGTGTTGGATACCATTCCATTGATTCCGCTCCAGCCATTACTACGAGTCCGTCCTCACCAATGAAGGAGCCGCCGGCCGCCTGTGATGTACACACATAAACAAACACACAGACAGACCGTGCTCCTGCAGGATGACCGGGGTGTAACGGTAAGCCTCTTGGCCCCAGGCAGTGGTTGGAGAAGGTCGGGCCAGAAGGCTGCCTCTACCCCCTGGGGAGGTCTTTAAATCTCCTCCCTGGCTGGTCTAAGGTTCGGCCTGTAGTGTACACTGTGGAACAGGGTGATGTTGCCCCGAGACCTAGGATCAGCTTCCCCTAACCTTTAACCTTAACCATAGGTGGGGAAACTGACCTGAGATCAGCATCTACAGACAGCTTCACCTTATTCCGTACACTACAGTGTAGCAACAGAAGGCCCGACGTAGCTACTGGCAAGGCCACGCGTGGGGGGGGCTCAGACTGCTGCTGTGTTAATCAGCTGTCTAATCTCCCCTCACTCACTCTCCAGCCTCTTCAGCGGTCTGGACAAGCTGCTCTCTAATATAGTTCTATATCATGGTCGGGTGTACGTGCACACCATACACACGCGTGCACCCACCCATCTATCAACCTATCCCAACAGCTACCCTGTCGCTGTAATTATCCAATACCTGCCCTGCCTTTTCAGACCAATGAAAGAATGTGCAGACAGTGCCTGGTCTCTTATAACATTCCTTACCACAGCCTCATAGCATTCCTGCTACAGGGAAGAGGCTGCGTGGGACATTCAAGTGCACTGTGTGACCACCACACCTCCACAGAGAAAGCACACTGCTCACCCTGGGCAAGTCTCCCTTCCCCCTCAGCTCTCCTCCTCAAAAATAGCCAGCCTGTACTCCCAGACAGGAAGGCTAACAATAGCAGCAGTCCTCTTATTCCTCTCCCCAGCCCCTCTCAGACACGCAGGCCTTTTTTGTGTGTGTCCCGTCTATTCAAAGCCTTCTTATTGTGCTTTCCAGATAAGCCTGGGGGGGGGGGGGGGGGGCTTATCTGGAAAGGGGGCTTATCCATTCCCTACACAGTGCACTACTTATTTCACCAGAGCCCTATCAAAAGTAGTGTAGTATGTAGGGAATAGGATGCCATTTGGGACGTAGCCATGGCCTCCAAGCTGCGATAACGTGGAAATACTTTTACAGCAATAAACGCTCAGAATGAAGGCACGGCTCGCACGGTACGTTCTGGAATCCGCAATCTCGAAAAACCTTTCTGCTTTGGGGAAACCATTGGCATAATGGAAATGGATATAGGAACTATATTCTGTATACCAAGTGTTGCTTAACGACTGTTGAAGGTTATGAGCCTGGTGCCAATTCTGTTTGTGCCGTCTTGACAACTCCTACTGCTCGACTATCCCCACAGGGTTAAATAAAAAAATATTTTAAAAAATAGGAGTCGGCAAGACGGCACAAACAGAATTGGCACCAGGCTAATAACCTCGAACAGTCGTTAAAAAAGTTATTATACGGAATATTCACATCCTCGAGCAAGACGGCACAGACACTTGTTAAGCACCTTGAAATGCATCCCCTGCGAGAAATGTGCTCTATAAAGAAACGTTTCATTTGAAACCGATCTGGGACCAGGCTAGAAGGTTCTAAGTGCATTCCAAAATAGACTGCATAAGAGGTGAAAAAAATGTATGTTTATTCCACTTAAATAAAATAAAATCGATCTACCTCCACGAGTGGCATGCTGGATATAAGACAAAGCAGAGTTCAGCCAACACACAGAACCAGAGGCACGAGTGAATGAGATCATACAAGACAGATAAAATGGAGGGAAACCACAACCACGTCCAAAAAGGCACACCACTCTCAAAACATGCTCCAAACCATGACAAATATACACGGCGCTGTATATATTTAGCCTTTCTCCAACCACACACTGAAGGTAAATGACATGGCAAAAGCAGTAACTCAGGTAAAGTTCAATAGGTTGTGAGGGCGGTACCTATTTATGAGAGGACGGTGCACTTGGGTTTCAATTGGACGACCTCGCACACTCGCAGGGTCCCAGCGAGGCAGCCCACCAATAGAAACAAGAGAGGGAACAGAGTTCAGCGAATAGGGGAGAGGGAACAGAGTTCAGCGAATAGGGGAGAGGGGTACCAGCCTTCTATCTAGATTGGTTGGCTCTACTGTGGAGGGGCAGGGTGGGAAAGTAAGGTTTTTAACCATGGGGAAACATTTTTGGGGGGGATGAAGTAGTCAGATGAACACAAGTAGTACTAACTCACTGTGGTGGTCAATGGTTGCAGCACAAACAAACTAACCAGATGACATAAAACACACACACACACACACACACACACACACACACACACACACACACACACACACACACACACACACACACACACACACACACACACACACACACACACACACACACACACACACACACACACACACACACACACACACACACACACACACGCCACTCTAGAGAGACACTGGAGAGTGGTCCTGACAGGATTGGGTTACAGGTATCGACGGGGGACGACGACAACAGTCCTCCTAACATTCTCCCAACTCTTCCATGGCAGTAACAGAATCTCGGGTTCAGGGAGGCAGGAAACACAAGCTAGCCATTCTCTATTGACCCCTGCCTCTCCCTCCGACCTCACACGCACACTCACAGCAGTGGGACAGATTGCACAAGAGTGCAGCGGCTCAAATATAACCCGTCTCTCTGATAAGGGCTTAAGAGTAGATTACCGAGCCATTCCAGTCGAGCCTAAAATCGCCAGGCCAAATCTCCACTCTGCATTCAATTACATTTGGCTTGCAGTGTAACTGCAAACTGAGTCCCTTTACGAGCCTTTCTCACTGCATCAGTAGAGTGAAAAGTTAACAACAGAAAACACCACCAGATGAGGCAGAAACTACAATACGACAACTGGACAGCAGTGTTTGCCAAATTCCGGTAACTTTCCCCAAAATTTCCTAGGTTTTCCCGGAAAAGGATTCCTGATTTCCTGCTTATCCCCCCTACTGATTACGGGCCAACTGGAACTACTGGGAAACCCTAGGAATTTCTTTGGGGGAAAGTTACCAGAACTTTGCAACCTTGCTGGGTAACACCAAGACTGTTTCATTTCAGCCCAACACAAGTACACAGTGTTCAACTAAGGAAAGGGGTTCAGTGATTAGGAATAGAAGAGAGTAGAATCAGGTGTTCTTGTATTGGGCTAGAAACCATACGCAACCGTAGAACCACTGTTGAGAAAACACTGCCTTTTTAGGGTCAGGGTGGTCTGGTTAGGGAGGAAACATTG
Source organism: Oncorhynchus clarkii lewisi (assembly GCF_045791955.1). Classification (NCBI taxonomy): domain Eukaryota; kingdom Metazoa; phylum Chordata; class Actinopteri; order Salmoniformes; family Salmonidae; genus Oncorhynchus; species Oncorhynchus clarkii. The sequence goes on along the minus strand of NC_092148.1, from coordinate 49,978,780 downwards.
AATTAACATTGAAATAACAAATACATGTCATCAGCCAGAGGGGCGGAGATTGGAGGCATTACAGGGATCTTTCTGCCATTGAAATCCAAACTGTGTAAAAAATAAACACTTTCAGTGTAAACTGAACGACTAAATGAAGATAAAGTATGTAGGAAAAAAATGACCTATACATTTTCTTAGAATATAATCTTTGAAAACTAACAATAACCAAAATAAAACCTAGACAAGGCAGGGAGAATAGATTTTGTTATTATGTTTGAGCGATAGAACACAGTATTAGCCATAGCAAAAGGCATAAAATCGCGGGAAATTTTCTTTAAAACTGCTAAATTTTCTCTCAGCTCCATGGAGAAATTTGTACAATTGCAGGAAATTGGAAATTGCAGGAAATTCTCCACACCGGCAAGACGGGGGCCACTGAAATGTTCACTAAAAGTCAGCCGTGCCGAAGGGGCCGACCCCTGCCACGCCCACCACCTAAACCCCTTTTTGAACCAGGAAAAGAAACCCTACATTACTAGGAGACCGACTGGTTGTATCAGTCACTGACTGGCCTACATTATTACAACCAGCCAGGCCTACCGTCTGTCATACAGCCAATAGACTGAAACCTAAACCCCTATTGGCTCTGCATGACAACAGAGGCAAGGCTGTATATGTAGTGGTGAAAGGAAACATAACGGAACCACACTTGGCTTCCTGTGGGAATGAAACCACTAGCAGAGGACATTAGAGAAAGATGTGGGTAATCTAGAACCAACCACAGATATACAGCTAGCACTACAGTCTCTGTCACTTGTATACAGAGCCTTCAGAAATAATTCATAACCCTTTTACTTTTTCCCGCAATTTGTTGTGTTACAGCCTGAATTTAAAATGGAATTAAATTGACATGTTTTGTCACTGGCCTCCACACATTACCCCATAATGTCAAAGTGGAATTATGTTGTTATAAGTGTTTACAAATTAATAAAAAATGAAAATCTGAAATGTCTTGAGTCAATAAGTATTCAACCGCTTTGTTATGCTAAGCCGAAATAAGTTCAGGAGTAAAAATGTGCTTAACAAGTCACATAATAAGTTGCAATAATAGTGTTTAACATGATTTTTGAATGACTACCTCATCTCTGTACCCCACACATACAATTATCTGTAAGGAGAGAAGTGAATTTCAAACACAGATCCAATCACAAAGACCAGGGAGATTTTCCAATGTCTCACAAAGAAAGGCACTTATTGGTAGATGGGTAAAAAAAAAAGCCGACATTGAATATCCCTTTTTTTCATGGTGAATGTATTAATTACACTTTAGATGGTGTATCAATACACCCAGTCACTACAAAGATACAGGCGTCCACCCTAACTCAGTTGCTGGAGAGGAAGGAAACCGCTTAGGGACTTCACCATGAGGCCAATAGTGACTTTAGAACAGTTACAGTTTTAAGAATTTAATGGCTGTGATAGGATAAAACTTAGAATTGATAAACAGCATTGTAGTTACTCCACAATACTAACCCTAATTGACAGAGTAAAAAGAAGCCTGTACATAATAAAAATATTCCAAAACATGTATCCTGTTTGCAACAAGGCACTAAAGTAATACTGCAAAAAACGTGGCAAAGCAATTCACTTTCTGTCCTGAATACAAAGTGTTTTGTATTGGATTTGGCCCAAACATTACATTGCTGAGTACCACTCTCCATATTTTCAAGCATAGTGGTGGCTGCATCATGTTATGGGTATGCTTGTAATCTTTAAGGACTGGGGAGTTTTTCAGGATAAAAAAAAGAAACTGAATGGAACTAAGCACAGGCAAAATCCTAGAGGAAAACCTGGTTTAGTCTGCTTTCCACCAGACACTGGGAGATTAATTCACCTTTCAGCAGGACAATAACCATAAACACAAAGTTAAATCTACACCGAATTAGTTTTTCAAGAAGAGTGACCGAGTTACAATTTCGACAAAAATCTACTTGAAAATCTATGGCAAGACCTGAAAATGGTAGTCTGGCAATGATCAACAACCAATTTGACAGAGCTTCAAGAATTTTAAAACTAATAAATGGCAAATTCTGCACAATCCAGGTGTGGAAAGCGCTTAGAAACCTACCCAGAAAGGCTCACATCTGTAATCACTGCCAAAGATGATTCTAACATGGATTGATTCTTTTTTTTTATATACAAATGTTAGAATTTTTCTTCCACTTTGACAGAATAGTTTGTGTAGATCATTGACAAATGTAAATTTATATTAACCCTATTTTCTTTCGGAAGGCACAGTAGCTCTATGGCATAGGCAGGGAGTCCTAAATGATATACTGTAGTACTATACCTATAACATGTCTGTAGAGAAAACCTACGGTTGGAGGCATTGTGGAGAAAATACCTTTCTTATTATTTTTTAAAAATATATTCATTTAGTAGACAAGCAAATTAGAAAGCTAAAAAGCGACCAACACAGAGAATCCAATTTGATCAACAACCTATACATTAGGCGGTGTCAGAGGAAGGCCCCAAAGTAAAATAGTCAAAGACTCCAGCCACCCTAGTCATAGACTGTTCTCTCTGCTACCGCACGGCAAGCGGTACCGGCGCGCCAAGTCTAGGTCCAAAAGGCTCCTCAACAGCTTCTACCCCCAAGCCATAAGACTGCTGAACAATTGATCAAATGGCCGCCCAGACAATTTACATTGACCCTCCCTTTGTTTTTACACTGCTGCTACTGTTAAGCTATGCATTGTCACTTTACAAATGACCTCAACTAACCTGTACCCCCGCACATTGACTCAGTATCGGTATACCCTGTATATACTGTAGCATCGTTATTGTTATGTAATTATCGTGTTACTTTTTTTTTATTTGATTTGACTTTAGTTTATTTAGTCAATATTTTCTTAACTCTACTTCTTGAACTGCATTGTTGGTTAAGCGGACTGTAAGCATTTCAATACCGTATTGAATTCGGCACACGTGACAAATTTGATTTGATTTGAAATCCTCAATAGCCAATTAAAAGGGGAGGATGGGTGCAATTAAATATCTGATTGGCTTATTATCCAGAATATCGTCCATCATTGATTGACAGAATTCTCCCTGTGAGCATAGTGACCTCACGGTGACGCAATGCCTCTAAAGCCAGCGGTTGGCCAAATATGAAGCAGAGAACCAAATCATATTCAGTCCATAATCTAAATCAGTCAACAAGCCGCTGTTGAGTAATAAAAGCAATAAAACTAGTTGTATTTTAACAGCAGGCAGAAACGTTGCGTCGCTTACAAATGTAAACCAGTGGAACAGAGACGACATAAAGCCATGGCATATTACATTAGTCAAATGAATAAAAATTTAAATGTAAAAAACATTAAAAAGACTACACATAAGTCCTGTTAAGAGGCGAACTCTGAGTCTTACCTTGAAGGCGTACTTGCGGCTGATGTGGTCCTCAGGCTCCACGGCTGAGACGACATAGCTGGGCAGAGGAATACTACCCAGGACTGACTCCTCCCTGCTGTCTGTTAGGGGAGGGGGGAAAGAAAGAAAGACAGGAGAGAGAAAGAACATCGAGAGAAAGAAAAGAAAGAAAAGAGAGCTCAACCACAGTAAAATCACAGGGCATCTGAGAAGAGCGGAACACAACCATGAAGCATCACGGACCAATAAATTACATGCCACTAAAAAGGTCTATAGATGGAGTGCTAACAGTACAGAAATCTACCATAAAAGCAATTAGTACCCTAAAAAATTCAAATCGCTCCTGGACAACTTCGTAGCCTTAACATTCTCCTACAGCAATGAAGGTGTACATTTGGAAGTTTGGAACAAACTTTATATTTGACAAATTAGCCTCCTTGGCTAATATAAAGACACATAAGAGCAAACCAAAAATAATTGAGAATGAAAAATAGTTTGATAAATAATTACAAAAATCTAAGAAAGTCATTGAGAAATATATCTAATCAAAAACACAGCGAACCAGACAACAGAAATATACGTCTTCAACACGGGGAAACACTGAAGCAATACAAACCCTAAGGACAAAAAAGGATCCGCTCATTAGAAATCCCCTGGATGGAATTGAGGAATCCATAGAATCAAACCACTTCTGGGAAAACTGGGATAAATTAAATAAACCTCATCATGAGGAATTGGCTATGCAATATGCTGATATGTGAAGAAATCACTTTGCAAACCTCTACAGCAATAAAACAAAGAGCCCAGAACAACAATATATACAAGAAAAAATGACAAGTAAGAATCCTGTGGATACCTCAATTACAGAACAATAATTAACTGTACACTCTCCAACCCAAAAAAAGACCTGTGGTGCGGACGGTATTTTAAATGAAATGATCAAATATACAGACCACAAATTCAAATTGGCTATACTCTTCAACATTATCCTCACTGCAGGCATTTTCCCCGATATTTGGAACAAAGGATTGATCACACCAATCTATAAAAAACGGAGACAAATATGATCCAAATAATTAGAGGGATTTGCGTTAACAGCAAATTCTCTGCAGTATCATAAATAGCAGACTACCTAATTTCCTTGATTAACACAACGTCCTGAGCAGAAGCCGAAGCAGAAATTGGATTTCTAACAAATTACTGCTCGACAGACCACATTTATACCCGCCACACTCTAATTGACAAACAAGTAGACCAAAACAAAGGCAAAATCTACTCATTTTTCGAGCACAAAGGTATTTTTTAAATAAACTAATACAAAGAGGTATCGGGGGATCATAGGATCATAAGATGCTATTAAATCAAATGTACACTTAAAAACAAATGTGCGGGTCAAATTGGCAACAAGCAAACAGACGTCTTCTCTCAGAGACGTGGAGTGAAACAGGGCTGCTCAATAAGTCCAACACTATTTAACATCTACATGAATGAATTGGCAAAAGAAACAGTAGAAGAATCTGCAGCACCTGGTCTCACCTTACCCGACTCTGAAATCAAGTGTCTGCTGTACGCAGGTGACCTGGTGCTGCTGTCTGCCACTAAGGAGGGGTTACAGCAGCATCTAGATCATCTGCACAGGTTCTGTCAGACCTGGGCTCAGACAGTTAACCTAATATATATATATATAATGATATTCCAAAATAGGTCTGGAAATCAGGATGACAAATAGAAATTATATTTGGACACAGTTCTAATAGAACACACCTAAAAAAACGACACGTATCTAGGACTAAATATCAGCAACACTGGTAGCTTTCACAGGTAGCTTTCACAGCTGAGAGACAAAGGTAGAAAAGCATTCAATGCTTTAAAATAGAACCAATTGCTCTAAGAGGGTAGCGAAGTATGGGGTCCACTCTCCAATAATGAATTCAGCAAATGGGACAAATCCAATCAAAATACTGCATGCTGAGTTTTATAAGACTGTATTCCAAGTGCAAAGAAAAACTCACATGTAAGAACAGAATTGGGCCTCCACCTGAGGAGTTAGCCAGTGAAAAGTGCAACGTCAATAATATTTCCCATTTGGTTTTGTTTAGGCTTTCACGCCACGTCATGTTGAGACCGCTCTACTACTTGCATTGAATGTATTGTTATTTTCATTCATATCGTTGTTGTCGTTGCTGTTAATTGAAAACCCATTACCACAGCTGCTACTAGTTTTGAGATGCCTTATTGCCAATGGTCCCACCATCCTTTCGTTATAAGTCTACTTTGACAATGTCAGTCATTTAACTTGCCATGTCAAGAAAGTCTACTGAAGTGAGAGAGCGAGATAGACAGAGGAGAGACAGAGATACATAGAGAGAGAGAGATGTCACTTACGACCCACTAATCATTTTGGATAGTGAAAAAGAAAAACTCCCCTCCCCTGACACCCATGTGGCAGTACTCTGCCAAACCACTAAACCCCCCCCCCCTTACCCAAACAGGCACTACACTGCCACTCCACTAAATCGCTCTCCGCCCATCCAGTTGGCATTGGCCGGGTTCATACCACGGCCGTCCTCTGCCCGGTTTGGGCAGCTCAGTGTCATGCCACTGTGTGCCCCTTCTGACACTAGAGCCTGCTCATATCTTAATTAGCTCACGTCGCTATAAATAAAAAAAGGGACAACTCTCATGGGGGGAGTGTTTCCACCGCTGCACATTGTGACAGAGTGCTAGAATGTGTGTGTGTGTGTGCGCGAAAACATGTGGTTGTGTGTGTGTGGTGGATTGGAATGTTTGGTTGATAAGTGAAGGTGGGGGTGGGGGGGGGGGGGGGGGGGTCTGGATTAAAGAGTAATTGGTTAAAAATAAATTCAAGGAGCTTTGGAGGAGAAATTCTCCACATGGGGCCTCGTCCTTTTGTCTGCACACACACATACACACCTTAACGCAGAGAAATGAACAGATTAATAAGAGCGAGAAACAGGGAAAGAGTCGATGGCGGCCGAAAGAGATGAGTAAAATGGGAGCAGGATGAAGATGAAGAGAGAGGGGAGAGAGAGAGAGAGAAATATGGAGGAAGAGGGTGAGAGAGCGGGGGAAGGAGTAAAAGTGATAGAGAGTACGTGAGCGAGAAGGGTTTAGACAGCAAGAGAGTGACGCAGGGAGAGATAGTGAAGGCGAGAGAAAAATGAAGAGCGAGACCTCGGGATACACATCAGATTAACCACTGATTAAACCTCTGGCTCCCTCATCAACTCGAGACATTCTGCTTCCAATCTCTTACATAACGCTCTCCCAACCCTCTCCTAACGTTAGGGCAACATTGAGAACCTGTTCACGTGTGGGACAGTGGCTAGGGATCAGGAGAGGCCGTGCCCCAAATGCCACCCTATTCTCGGAGTAGTGCACTACTTCTCCTGTATAGTTCACTTCTTTTGACCACAAGTATAGTACTAAACAGGGCACAGAGTGCCATTTGGGACTCAACTTTAGACTACCAGTGGTCTGGAACGATGAGCCCTCGTTGGCGTCGCCAAGATGTGGCGAGAACAAGCACAGTGAGATTAAACCAAAGTAAAAAAGTGTAATGGGCGTGGTTTATCTCCAGGCTCGTTCGGCAAACCCATTCACTCACAAGGCCCAGCCAAGATCCCAGATTGTCGTCTAGTCTCGAGAAAGGCCCTTTTATGAAACTTTGACTATAAATAGCTTCCGTTGTGCTCCAATTGGCCTCTCTTCTAGCTCAGCCAATAGGACATGTGGATCTGATTTGAACACATCATCATCATCATAATCATCATCCCAGTCTTGCTCTGTAATGAAAGTAGTCCATCTTGAAAACTTTACAGGCTTATGAAGTCATCAATCATCAGGTCTACACTTACAGCACTAAAATACCACGTCACATCTCCCCTAGAGCGCGCGCACACACACGCACACAACACCACACACACACAAAACCATCTCACCTTTATAGTAGAACAGACAGTAGTCAGCCAGCACAAACCACTTCCTCTTCCAAAGCCTCATTCCAGAGCCGTCCTGCAAAAGAAAGTCAGAGAGAAGTCAGGCCTACACTCCTTTATTGGCCCTGCGATGCCTGCCATCGCTTTTCAAACACACTTGCAGCCAGGGGAATGATGAAAGATAGAAGGGAAAAACGCACTTCAAAACAGATCACACACATGCGTGCGCACACGCCACACACTGTAATTAAGTGCTGCCTGTTTGAATATTGTCCCTGGTAGGAAGAGCGTGTGTTCATGTCCCCATTGTCATGATAGGGAGTTTGTTTGGGAGGAAACTTATTTGGTGTTTGAATAGAGTTCCGTTAGAAGTGAGTGTGTGCGCGTGAGTGTGTGTGTGTGGTGCGTGCGTGCCTGACAGTGAGAGAGAGAGAGAGAGAGAGAAAGAGAGAGAGAAAGAGCGCGAGCATGTCTTTCTGTGTGGGTGTTTGTGTGTTTCCACAGATAATGCGTGTCTGTCAGTTAAAGATAATTGCATTGGGCTTCTCTTTTCTCTTAGAGTTTTATAAAAATGTGACAGTGCTGGCTTTTCCGAGTTCCAGCGAGGGCAAAGTCACATCCGTCTACCTGGCAGACAAACAGGGTTCAAAAGGTCAACCCTGGAGCTCATTAAGACGCTGTGTGTATCACAAATAGTACACACTATTTCTTATTTGGTGCCCTACATGTAATCAGCTCTAGTAAAAAGTAGTGCACTATATATGGAATAGGGTGTCATTTGGGACTGTGTACAAAAAAAAACGTATACAATATGTTCCATACAACCAGCTACCAGTTTATCCAATCATGTTGTCCTACAGACACCTATCAACCAATGGGCTCTATCCTATGAGTCTCTGTGTGTCTCTACTAACCAATCGACAGTATCCTGTAGATTCCGCAGCCCTTCGTGTGTCAACCGATGAGCTTTGTAACCAGAGTTCCGGTCGACCAATCAACTGACAGCCATGTCTATCAGCTCCATTGGCTTGCTTGTCCCACTATCAGCCAATCAGTATTGTCCTACAGACACCTATCAACCAATGAGCTCTATCCTGTTTTTGAAAAGCAACCCAATGCATGTCCATGTGATGTGTCCATGTGATGTGTCTATGACCTCTGTTGCCATGTCAACCAATGCAAGTACTTCCCAAACCTCTCCTCAACCCTGATAGACAGTGTGTGTGTGTGTGTGTGTGTGTGTGTGTGTGCGCGCGCGTTCGCGCGTTTCAAGTTTCATTAGTCGTATTAGGTGTGCGCGCCTTTGTACGTGTAGGTATGCATACGTGTGCACGTGAATGTGTGTGCATGTGTTGCTTACCTGTTTGTAGAGCCATCCTCTCACCACCACGGGGACATTGGGGTTCCTCTTGATGGACTGCTCTCGCTTCCCAAAACTGTGCACCCTCCCACTGGACCTGGATCCCTATAGGACACACACATCCAGCATACTGGTTAGTTATTTCAACTTTGACCTCACCAGCCCTGACAATTTAGCTTCTACTGTTCCATCCTCCATTTCAAAGTCATACTTGAAAAGGGGATACAGATCGATCGATTTCATTGACTAGACAACTAAAAGCGCAGGCGGCCATGACAGCACACGGCGGTCTCTTGTCGGCGAGTTGGAATACTTAGCATGATACAAAAGAAGAAATGCCGTTTGCTCGTAAAGTTCTTTAAAAAAAAATATATATATATTTTTTTTTTAAGTTTCACGTCACACATTTTACAGTATGTTCTGATTGGTTGACCCAATCCAATTAAGTAGAATTTTTAAGCAAGCGCAAAATCTATTTGTGACAATAGTTTACCATAAGCCAAACTCTCACCCACACAAATAACAAGAGAAGAAGAAAAGTACTCCCATGAGTTTTAAAGCAATACACCTCGGGAGGAACCATTGAGGGGGTGGAGGGGTGGGTGAGCCCACTGCTCTTCTGACTAACCAGGAGGTGATGAAAGTTCAACTAGGTCTGACATGGCGGTTCGGGCCCATTGCCTGCTGGTAATGGTCTACAGCGGTAGTGATCGTGAGCATATAGTTACAGCTGACGAGGTTATAGAGGTAGCCTATAAACGATCAAAATAAAGAAAGTCACACACGCCATGTGTAATCTCCCAGCAATTTAATTGTTATTTACCAACGTTTCGGCATCACTGTGCCTTCCTCAGGGTCTGACCCTTGATAGTTTATTGGCCGTTAGTCAGCACCTCCACACAAACTCTTTTCTGGGTGTGCGCCAGCTCACGTTTTTCTAAATATGTTATAGAGGTAGCCGTCAACAGGACAGCTTGTGGAGGCTGAATGATGCCCTCCGGGTTGTGTGTGTCTGTGTGATCCCCTCCTTGGGTGAAGATCGATTCGTCGGCCATTAGTGAGACACAGCTGCTGGGTAAGGGCCATGAATCAACCACGCATGCGCCGCACACGAGTGCAAGGTTGACACTACCAACATACAGACACAATACATTCATGGAAACACGCAGACACGTCTGCACACAGATCACATACACACACCACACGCTAGGGATGTCTCTGACTAAAAATGTAAAACATCTATTCTTTCGACCAATCAACGGGTTGAAATGTTTAAAAACGTATTTTTCCATATATAGACAGACACACGCTTGATTTAAATGCATGCTAGATGACTACCTCGTGAAGCTGGTTGAGAGAATGCCAAGGGTGTGCAACGCTGTCATCAAGGCAAAGGGTTGCTACTTTGAAGAATCTCAAAGAAAAAAAGCGATTGATTTGTTTAACACTTTTTTGGTTAAGACATGATTCCATATGTGTTATTTCACAGTTTGGACGTCTTCACTATTATTCTACAATGTAGAAAATAGTAAAAATAAAGAAAAACCCTTGAATGAGTCAGTGTCCAAACTTTTGACTGGTAGTGTATGTGGATGATTTATAGAGCCAGGCACATTTAATAGTTAGGCGATTGAAAATAGACCTAATTTCCTCTCTCCTCAATTTTCTTAGACAATTAGGCTAAGGCAAGGGCTGTTTCCTTGTCTCTGCTGCTGCTGCCTTCGCTGCATTGCTCTCGACCCCAACACGCTGGTTAACTTTGCTATTATGCACATAGCAACATAGGGAAAGGCGCCATATTCTACGGCGCGCTGAAGATCGTTTCAGAACCGCGGACAGCAACCGTATCCATCGCGGGAGAAAGCGCATTTGTTATAAAGTAATATTAGATATACTAGTGTTGTACCATTATTTTTGGGGTAAACATATCCATATACAATTTCAGTATCACGTCTGTGCCATCCCCTTGACCTCCGCAATGGATTAGTCCACTGGACACAGGTGCGAATCAGACAGCCGTCTTGTGCGCCATGAAAGAAAAAAAAACTAAAATAGTGACCGCTCGACTAAAGAGATCTCGGTCGACCCTATCACACGCACCAGCCACAAGTCATACATACAGCACATACAAACACAGACAGACGGACAGCAATTCACAAGCTTAAAGTTCCTCAAATGCATTTACATACACACACACCGAAGCATTAATGGAATGTGCCACATTCAAATATAGTCTGGGTCCATCTGTTGATGGGGTGGGCGTGATTTACCTCAGTGGAGCTGTATATGCATGCATCCCTATGACCTGAATTATAACCTATAACCTATAACCTATAACCCATTGACGAAAATGGAGCGAAGCGTATCATTTATGCAACATGGCCCGGATACCACATGTGCGTGTCGCTGAACTGCAACACTCGTCATTCCAGTACCTTAATTGCAGCGTTAAACGAGCCTATCAACATCACAAAGAAAAGCCTCACTCAACTCCCCTGGCATGTCAGTGATGTGACGTGAGGCAAGCCGTGTGTGTGTGTGTGTATATATAGAGTACACTACAGGCCGTGATGTATCCTGTACCCTACACACACACACACACCACCTCCCACACGCACACCCCCTCCCACACACCCCCTCCCACACACCACCTCCCACACACCACCTCCCACACACCACCTCCCACACACCACCTCCCATCATTTCTATCCCAAACCTGAGCAGGGAGTTACGGCTGAGGGGTTTGGTTTAACTGGCGGGGTGTGACGGCTACAAGTGCTTTAGTGGCGTTGTCGGAAGCTCGGGGGCGCTAGCGCTACAGCTCTACAGCTGGTGGGAAGAAGAAGAAGAAAAACATGTCTAATTACACGATTATAAGAACCACTGCTGACCAAGCGTGGAAGGTAGACACTAAACGCCAGAAGAGCTGTCACAACAGACTCCCTTGTCTACGTAGTTTAATATAGTCTATTTTAAGGCCGGGTAAACTCGTGGAAATATGGGAGTGATATTAGCGCCAACAGAAATGTAACTGTATAACTGTATATCACACCATACAATAGAGTCTCTAATGTAAGATTCGTTTTTTGTCAGTGAAAGGCTATAGACAGCACAGTCGGAAAGTATTCAGACTCCTTCACTTTTTCCACATTTTGTTATGTTAACCCTTATTCTAAAATGTATATTTAAAAAAAAATCCCCCTCAATCTACACACAATACCCCATAGCGACAAAGCAACAACTGGGTTTCAATTTTTAAAATACATTTATGGAAAAAGAAAAAGAGAAAAAAAAAAACTTTACTCACTACTTTGTTGAAGCTCCTTTGGCAGTGATTACAGCCTCGAGTTTTCTTAGGTATGACGCTACAAGCTTGGCACACCTGTATTTGGGGAGTTTCTCCCATTCGTCTCTGCAGATCCTCCCAAGCTCTTTCAGGTTGGATGGGGAGCGTCGCTGCACAGCTACTTTCAGGTCTCTCCAGAAGAGGTTGGATCGGGTTCAAAAGTCCGGGCTCTGCCTGGGCCACTCAAGGACATTCAGAGACTTGTCCCGAAGCCACTCTTGTGTGGTCTTGGCTTAGGGCTTGTGCTTTGGGCTGTTGTCCTGTTGGAAGGTGAACCTTTGTCCCAGTGAGGTCCTGAGCACTCTGTAGCGGGTTTTCATCAAGGATCTCTCTGTACTTTGCTCTGTTTATCTTTCCCTCGATCCTGACTAGTCGCCCAGTCCCTGCAACTGAAAAACAACCCCACAGCATGATGCTGCCACCACCATGCTTCACTGTAGGGATGGTGCCATGTTTCCTCCAGACGTGACTCTTGGCATTCAGGCCAAAGGGTTCAATCTTGGTTTCATCAGACCAGAGAATCTTGTTTCTCATGGTCTGCGATGCGAGTCCTTTAGGTGCCTTTTGGTAAACTCCAAGCGGGCTTTCATGTGCCTTTTACTGAGGAGTGGCTTCCGTCTGGCCACTCTACCATAAAGGCCTGATTTGTGGAGTGCTGTAGAGATAGTTGTCCTTCTAGAAGATTATCCCATCTCCACAGAGGAACTCTGGAGCTCTGTCAGATTGACCATTGGGTTCTTGGTCACCTCCTTGACCAAGGCCCTTCTCGCTCGATTGCAGTTTGGCAAGGTCTTCAGCCCTAGAAAGGGTCTTGGTGGTTCCAAACTTCTTCCATTTAAGAATGAAGGAGACCACTTGGGGACAGTCAATGCTGGGGACAGTCAATGTTGGAGAAATGTTTTGGTACCATTCCTCAGATCTGTGCCTCGACACAATCCTGTCTCGGAGCTCTACAGACAATTCCTTCGACCTCATGGCTTGGTGTTTTCTTCTGACATGCACTGTCAACAGGATGCACCCGAGCTCAATTTCGAGTCTCATAGCAAAGGGTCTGAATACGTATGTAAAGAAGGTATTTCTGTTTTAATACATTTGCAAAAATGTCTGAAAACCTGTATTTGCTACGTCATTATGGGGTATTGTGTGTAAATTAATGAGATTTTTTATTTAAAAAATACATTTTTTAGAATAAGGCTGTAACGTAACAAAATGGGGGGGAAAGGAAGGGGTCTGAATAGTTTTCCCAATGCACTGTACACGCTACATACTCTTTACAGTCCGTTTCAGTATGTATTTGTCTGCAATTAACTATGTGGTGACAATACCTTCACACTGCCTTGAAGAGTTTAAAGAGAAGACATCTCTTTGACAAAGACTTCACATAAGGAAACAGAATCTGGGAACCGTCTGGCACAGACATATTGGTGCTTATTTTCAGGAATGCCGACGAAACAAAAGTAATGAATACCTGTTCTGGCTCACCAATTTTTATCCTTTTTTTTTTAATGTCGTAACAGCACACACACACAGAGGAAAAGCATGACTCATGCTTCTGGAAAGCGATGCAGCGGTTTAGTGCTGATGTTCATCAGTAAAGCAAAGGATATTGCTTGATCCCTTATGGAGGGAGGGGGTGGGGAATGGGTGGGATCACCTGGGTTGCATCCCAAACTGCACCCTGTCCTCTACATAGTGCACTACTTTTTGTACTGCACAATAAAGGGAAAAGGGTTGCGGTGGCGAAAAGCTGTGGTCTCTCGTCATGGTAACTGATGAGCCCCAGTGTGATGGATGCCCGATCCTCTCCCTGTGTGCCACATTCAATCAGAGTCCACCTGTTGATGGGGTGGACATGATTTACCTCTGGTTAGTGGTGTGTGTAAGAAAGAGAAGCAGTGTGTGTGTCTGTGTGTGTTTGTGTGTGTGTGTGTGCTCTCCCATCCTCTGCCAGAGAGGGGGAGATAAGGAGCAAAAGAGAGAGAGCGAGACAGAGCAAGAGAAAGGAATGAGAGAGAGCTCATTTCATGCTAAGGCTACAGTAGCCTGTTCTCTTGGCTTTACGCAAAAAGCCTTAAAAAGGTACATGGGGAAGTAATGCCACTAAGACCAGTCTTCAAAGTGAAAGTTAGGGAGTTAATCGCCTTTCAAGTTATAAATGGGGCAGGGGGGTGAGCATCAGGTGTATCCCACCTGCGGCTTGAAATCGGCTTGACTGTTCTGCCGGGGTCACAGTAGAGCCTGGAGAGAAGGCCCCGAGCTTGTTATGTTGAGCCACACACACACACAACTTGTCATTCGCCATACACCTGACACGCAAACGGGCACAAATTTTACACTTGACACACACAAAACGCACAAACACACACACTCTTGCCCTGTCACATTCACCCTCAACCTGCACAATTCCATAAACACACAGACGCAGTCTAATTCCGTCAGATCCACACGTCTAACTTTCCCCCCTCTGGAGTCTGCGACATTAATTAAACCAGCCTCCTACGGGCAGACAGAAGCCCCCCCTCCTCTCCACTCAAACCCCCTGTCCACTGTCTGGTGGCTTTTAATGGGGTCTTGGTCAAAGGTGTGTGAGAGAAGCCCACCGAGCCATTCATCCTCAGCTAATGCCCGTCGTTAATTACTTTTCCCTATATACAGTCCCTGACCGATAAATCGTTTGACCAATATTGTCGGCAGATATTACCCATTCACAGAAATATTTGTATCGGTCTTTATTCCAGGGATAAAAGAGACGATATTATATACAGTGTTGGTCAAAAGTTTGGACACACTTACACGGTCAAGGGTTTTTCTGCATTTTGACTATTTTCTACATTGTAGAATAATAGCGAAGACATCAAAACTATGAAACAACACATATGGAATCTTGTAATAACCAAAAAAAGTGTTAAACAAATCAAAATATATTTAAGATTCTTCAAAGTAGCCACCCTTTGCCTTGACAGCTTTGCACACTCTTGGCATTCTCTCAACCAGCTTCATGAGGTCGTCACCTGGAATGTATTCAATTAACAGGTGTGCCTTGCTAAAAATGTATTTGTGGAATTTCTTTCCTTCTTAATGTGTTTGAGCCAATCAGTTGTGTTGTGACAAGGTAGGGGTGGCATACAGAAGATTTGGTAAAGGACCAAGTCCATATTATGGCAAACACAGCTCAAATAAGCAAAGAGAAAAAACAGTCCATCATTACTTTAAGACATGAAGGTCAGTTAATATGTAAAATTTCAAGAACTTTGAAAGTTTCTTCAAGTGCAGTCACAAAAACCATCAAGCGCTATGATGAACCTCGCTCTCATGAGGATCGCCACAGGAAAGGAAGACCCAGAGTTACCTCTGCTGCAGAGGATATGTTCATTAGAGTTACCAGCCTCAGAAATTGCAGCCCAAATAAATGCTTCAGAGTTCAAGTAACAGACACATCTCAACACCAACTGTTCAGAGGAGGCTGCGTGAATTAAGCCTTCATGGTCGAATTGCTGCAAAGAAACTACTACTAAAAGACACCAATAAGAACAAGAGACTTGCCAAGAAACACGAGCAATGGACAAATTTGAGATTTTTGGTTCCAACTGCCGTGTCTTTGTGAGACGCAGAGTAGGTGAACGGATGATCTCCGCATGTGTGGTTCCTACCGTGAAGCATGGAGGAGGAGGTGTTCTGGTGACACTGTCGGTGATTTATTTAGAATTGAAGGCATAATTAACCAGCATGGCTACAACAGCATTCTGCAGCAATATGCCACCCCATTTGGTTTGTGCACCTCCAGGCTGTGTAAGGGCTATTTGACCAAGAAGGGAAGTGATGGAGTGCTGCATCAGATGACCTGGCCTCCACAAATCACCAAACCTCAACCCAATTAAGATGGTTCGGGATGAGTTGGACCGCAGAGTGAAGGAAAAGCAGCAAACAAGTGCTCAGCATATGTGGGAACTCCTTGAGGACGGTTGGAAAAAGCATTCCAGGTGAAGCTGGACGAGAGAATGCCAAGCGTGTGCAAATCTGTCAAGGCAAAGGGTGGCGACTTTGAAGAATCTAAAATATATTTTGATATCTTTAACACTTTTGTTTTACTACATGATTCCCATTAGTGTTATTTCTTAGCTGCGATGTCTTCTTAATGATTCTACAATGTAGAAATGTTTTGTTTTTTTTTAAGAAAGAAAAAAAAGAAGATAAACACGGGATAGAGTAGGTGTGTTCAAACTTTTGACTGGTACTGTACACAGAATAAACAAATGCGTATGCTCATTTGCGGTCATTAAAAAAAAGTTCAATGGGTTTCCTGAAGAGGGCGCTCTACGAGCTGCTGGTTGAACTCAGCCCTAGGTCACAACGTGAGAGAGAGCAGGCATTGGGGTTTGATGGTGAGTAGCTTGCCACAGCCAGCTCATTTCTATCCACCGCCATACAGTAGATACACATTTTTAAGTTGCACCTAAAAAGTTGTTTAAGTTGTACCTAAAAAGGTAAACTAAACTAGTTTTACTGCCATAGTTAGAGGATATACAGTTGAAGTCGGAAGTTTACATACACCTTAGCCAAATACATTTAAACTCAGTTTTTCACAATTCCTGACATTTAATCCTAGTAAAAATGTCTGTCTTAGGTCAGTTAGGATCACCACTTTATTTTAGGAGACTCCGTTCGTTATTGTGCAGTGCCAGTCAAGTTCAAATAGACTAAAACATCCATCGTCTGTCACGTCACGATGTCGTCACCATCAACAAAGGCAGTCAATCGTCGTCGATAGACAATGCTATCGTAATATACAGTGGGGCAAACACGTATTTAGTCAGCCACCAATTGTGCAAGTTCTCCCACTTAAAAAGATGAGAGAGGCCTGTAATTTTCATCATAGGTACACTTCAACTATGACAGACAAAATTAGGAAAACAATCCAGAAAATCACATTGTAGGATTCTTTATGAATTTATTTGCAAATTATGGTGGAAAATAAGTATTTGGTCACCTACAAACAAGCAAGATTTCTGGCTCTCACAGACCTGTAACTTCTTCTTTAAGAGGCTCCTCTGTCCTCCACTCGTTACCTGTATTAATGGCACCTGTTTGAACTTGTTATCAGTATAAAAGACACCTGTCCACAACCTCAAACAGTCACACTCCAAACTCCACTATGGCCAAGACCAAAGAGCTGTCAAAGGACACCAGAAACAAAATTGTAGACCTGCACCAGACTGGGAAGACTGAAATCTGCAATAGGTAAGCAGCTTGGTTTGATGAAATCAACTGTGGGAGCAATTATTAGGAAATGGAAGACATACAAGACCACTGATAATGTCCCTCGATCTGGGGCTCCACGCAAGATCTCACCCCATGGGGTCAAAATTATCACAAGAACGGTGAGCAAAAATCCCAGAACCACACGAGGGGATCTAGTGAATGACCTGCAGAGAGCTGGGACCAAAGTAACAAAGCCTACCATCAGTAACACACTACGCCGCCAGGGACTCAAATCCTGCAGTGCCAGACGTGTCCCCCTGCTTAAGCCAGTACATGTCCAGGCCCGTCTAAAGTTTGCTAGAGAGCATTTGGATGATCCAGAAGAAGATTGGGAGAATGTCATATGGTCAGATGAAACCAAAATATAACTTTTTGGTCAAAACTCAACTCGTCATGTTTGGAGGACAAAGAATGCTGAGTTGCATCCAAAGAACACCATACCTATTGTGAAGCATGGGGGTGGAAACATCATGCTTTGGGGCTGTTTTTCTGCAAAGGGACCAGGACGACTGATCCGTGTAAAGGAAAGAATGAATGGGGCCATGTATCGTGAGATTTTGAGTGAAAACCTCCTTCCATCAGCAAGGGCATTGAAGATGAAACGTGGCTGGGTCTTTCAGCATGACAATGATCCCAAACACAACGCCCAGGCAACAAAGGAGTGGCTTCGTAAGGAGTGGCCTAGCCAGTCTCCAAATCTCAACCCCATAGAAATTCTTTGGAGGGAGTTGAAAGTCCGTGTTGCCCAGCAACAGCCCCAAAACGTCACTGCTCTAGAGGAGATCTGCATGGAGGAATGGGCCAAAATACCAGCAACAGTGTGTGAAAACCTTGTGAAGACTTTTTGACCTCTGTCATTGCCAACAAAGAGTATATAACAAAGTATTGAGATAAACTTTTATTATTGACCAAATACTTATTTTCCACCATAATTTGCAAATAAATTCATTAAAAATCCTACAATGTGATTTTCTGGATTTTTTTTCTCATTTTGTCTGTCATAGTTGAAGTGTATCTATGATGAAAATTACAGGCCTCTCATCTTTTTAAGTGGGAGAACTTACACAATTGGTGTCTGACTAAATACTTTTTGCCCCACTGTATAAGGGATACATCGTCCAGCGAAATGCTTACGGGTTCCTTCTTGACAATGCTACAATAAGAAATAATTAAAAACAAGTAAATGACTCAGTAGAATATTTTTTTTTTAGCATAGGTATAATACAGGAAGGCCAGAATCGAAACAGAAACGCTCCATATCGTTTGCGCTTCAAAAAGATAACGTCATCTCAAAACGTAATGTCAAATTGAAGAGGATTGGGAGAGAATAAATCAACAAGGATTTGGGACTGACCTTTGACCCCGAGGTGGTGTCCACGGTGGAGTTGGTGACGGCGGTGGAAGCCTCGCTGATGGTGCTGGAGGGCCTCAAGTCGGCTTGCTGGGGGTTTGACATGCGGCCGCCGGGCCTGGTGAGAAACAGAGACAGCAGCACAGGGTCACACAGAGCAGACATGACCGGGTCTGTGTGTGTATTAAGACAACTTGAGGGAGAGACAAACTGTGTGTGTGTGTAGGTGTGTGTTTGTGTACACAGAGTGTCATTGAGACACCCGGTAGAGGATGCGACACACACACACACACACACACACACACACACACACACACACACACACACACACACACACACGACTCGTAGACTGAACACACACCCTGGAGGCCAAGGACAGAATGGTGTTCTGTGGAGATGTCTGAACTTTCACCAGAACAGCTCTCTTTCAAGCCTCAGGGCCCATGTTCCTAACGTGTGCTGATATCTAGGATCAGTTTAGCCTTTAGGTCATAATGAATAGGATTACATGGACAGGAGGGGACCTGATCTTAAAAAAATCAGCACTCCTCCTCTGAGACGCTTATTGAACACAGGCCCAGATTAGCAATCCTTGCACTCGATATCAATAACTATATGGGCATGACTAATAATGTATCATTTTTACTAAAAGTCAGAGCACAGCTTGACTTCATCAGAAAGAAATCAATCTAAAAGGCTCTTCATTGTCCTCTGACAGGAGTCCTCTAATCTTAATCCTAATGTCCACCCTCCGCCTCGTCCGCTAGGTTCGCTGAAACAAAAAGAAGCAATATCGAGCGTCCGCTCCAATCTGCACATGTGCCCACGGACTCCGAAATCACTGCATCCACAGGACACAATTCACGGGAGGTGAATTGTGTCCTGTGGATGCAGTGATTTCGGAGGCAAATGCGAACCCCTGTGTGGACAGGAGTGGAAGTTCAATTGAAGTCGATAGTATAAATTGCCGCTCCCAACACAAAAGGTTACCCACGGGGCAGTGCAATTCATCAAACTCTGCAAATCTAGCTCACACTAGACAGGGTTGATCTGAGCGTTCTGACATCATAACAGCAGTCAAGCACCTAACTGGCTAATGTTGGCTAGCTACTTCCAGACAAATGAGAGAACAGCACACTCTGACCATTTTACTCACCCTAGCAGAGCTGGTTAGGCTGTTGTGATGCATTGGTGGCTGCAACAATTTAATTACGCTTTTTTGCCAACGTTTCCTGACACCGGCCAGTTGTCGTAGTGACATCATGAACATTCTATTGAAATGGTTACTTGCATAGTACAGTCTTTTAGACATGTAGCTAGCTAGCTAAACAATGAAACATAATCCCATCTCATAACCTTACTAACCTGCACGAATCTGCAGGTAGCTAACCAACCAGGTTCAATGTTAGCTACCTAACATTAGGCTATAACTAGCTTATGCAAATGGTTCTGGGATACAAATAATATTACTACACAGACATGTAACGTTAGCTAGCAAGCCAGACAACTAACACTTTAACTTGAAATGAAAACAACTGTGACAAAATGTAAAATGAGTAATATCTGAAAAAGGTAGCTAGCTAGATTATCTTACCCGTATACATGGATGCACGCTTCTCCCTCTCTGTCACGGATGCCATGGTTGCCCTTAGTTTTAAGATGTAATCCGGAGACAGGTGTATTATACAACAGCCTTCTGTGTGTTCTCTTTTCGACTCCCTCTGCATTTTGCGATCAAATGCCAGAATCTTCTCCATCTCCTTAGCTATCATAGTCTAATTCCACTGATTTCAAAACTCGGTCCCCCAGAAAGTGGAACACTTCTGCAGTTCTACGACATAATATCTTTCAAAAAAAGCAGCATTAGAAAGGATTACCTACCACATACTGACCAGCTCATGTTACAAACAGACACACAGACACTCATCTGGGGTTTCTCTCACAGGATATGGATAGAGCGAACTCATCTGTCAGGAAGTGATGCGATGTTGTGGGCGGCTAGCCAACTAGGCCATCACCTGAGAGAAATCATCACCTCCTCCCACAATGCACTGGGCCCCTATCCACAAAGCGTCTTTGAGTAAGAGTGCTGATCTCAAATCGGTCCATACAATCTTATTCATTATGACCTAAAAGGCAAAACTATTATAGCTTAGCCTTAAGATCAGTGGTATTCAAATACAATTGTATTATTTTTTATTTTGATAAGAGATTAAAATACAATGAATTGAAAATTGTGTTATTTAAAAATCTGAATGTACCCATTTTAAGGTTGTGTCATTAGATTTGAAGTGGGGTTGGGTGGGGTTGCCAGTAATTCTTGGAGGGAAAAAATGGCGACACCAGAAATTCTGGCAGGAAGAAAATGGGGCCCACGCTAAAACAGTTTGAATACCACTGCCTTAGATGAACTATCAGCAAAACCTTTGAAGCTACTAAAACGAGAGGATAAGTGTTAAAAACTAAAGGCTCAGTCTGAAATGTGTGACTGAAATGGAGGCAAAACAAATCACATCAAATGAAAATACGACTTCATTATCCGATGGAAAACAGAAACTAATATATTCACTGAAACAAAACCTACAAATGCACAAGGAGACCCACAAAACCCTTCATGTCCATAAACACAAGAAACAAATAGTCAAATCTTTCCATCTGCACACACAGAATTCCTCAGCGCTTCGCTGTATAGAAACCTTGTAACGCAGATCTGACTCAGACATTTACTTTGTCGTCATGAGAGGGGAAGAAAACACTTACGGGGTGCATCCCCAACGGCACCCTAGTGCACTACTTTTGAGCAGAGCCCTAACCTTTACCCTAACCCTATGGGCTCTGGTCAAAAGTAGTGCCATGGGGAGTAGGGCGCCATTTGGGACACAGGCCAAGGACTGGCACTTACGAAGGGCCATTCTGCCAGGCAATCTAGGCAGCGACAGCCAGCTTTTCAGCACATTGGTTATTATCATCACTCTGGGCCTTCTGAGAGTTGTCACCCTGGAATAAAGGGCCTTGAAGGGGATGTTCTTTCCCACAAGTTGTAGCTTATTTTCAACTTCCCTAAGGTGTTGCCATTTCCTCCAAAACCTTTTTTTAAAATTCGTTAGCTGGTTATTTAGCAAAAGTCCAGAATAGCTAGTAGGAAACGACAGTAACCAGGGTGCAATTTCAAATATAGAAAATGATAACCAGATATAAAAGGACCTGGGCTTTGGCTCTCATTGCCGCCTCCCTTCAGGGCCAGACTGACGTGCAGCAAGGAGAAAACCACTGTGGTCACGTTTGTAGTGTAGTGTAGTGCACCCAAACAGGGGACGTCATTAGGACAGACAGTGGCAATGTTTTTTTCATGTTCTGGTGTGTTTGGGGGACCTGATATAGATATTGTACAGAGCAGTTTAGGGGAAGGTATAGAAGGAACATCACATTAAAAGGAGACAACCGGCTTCAAAATGCCTCTTTGGTTCTGGAGTATTACAATATCGCCACATAAAAAAAGTCATCACACGACCCCATTCCTGACCTATCCAGAGAGCAAGTGTGTGTATAAATACTCAGCGTGAGGCCTTGTGGAGGTGGAAACACGCTCTCTGCTCTCCCTCCCCATTCCCTGTCTGCCTGTGGTCCAGGTGTTTGAAATCCACCCTGTCGCTGCCATGGCGACAGTCAACAAAAGCATTGCACTGCCCGGCGAGTCAGCGATCCCTCTTGTGAGCGAGTCATCACATTGCTAGCGTAGCTTTGCCCATCATCACCAGATACCATAGCAATGAGGAGAGAGAGAGAGAGGTTAAGAATCTGCAAATAACTGTTTGAGATACGGAGAGAGGGGCAATAGACTGATTGAAAGAAAGAGAAGAGAGAGAAGAAGTTGCAGACAGACGGACAAGCAGGTAGGCAGGCAGGCAGACAGACAGACCTGACACGGACACGAGACGCCAATCCAGCCTGATATAAAAATAAGAGGCAAAAACCTGTGGCCTCTTATAAAGTGTGAAGCCTAGACACTTTAGCCACTCCTGGGTCTGAGAGGCCCAGCCAGTCTCCCTTTAGACGCCAGTCTCCCCAAGGCAATATTATAAGACCTTAGATGAGGTTTCAACTTGGCTTTGATGGTGATCTGTTAGGTGGTGCCTCTATCAAAAGCAGTGCTGGAACAAGGATATGTGATCTAAAGACTATACCAGGCGTCTGAGCCCGGAGGTCAAGATCCCTGCTGGTTTTCTGTGCTTCTACCTGATGATTAATTGCACACACCTGGCATCCCAGGTCTAAATCAGTCCTTGATTAGAGGCGAGGAATTAAAAATCAGCGGTGGAACTGGCTTCGAGGTCCAGATTTGAATGTCTTATGTGAAGTAATTTGCACTTCATCAGCAGTCTCCACATCATATTGAACTAAGCCTAAAATGTTGTGGGTCTGTGCTGTCATCTTTTACACTCAGTTTGTTAGTACCGAGTCATACCCCCCTTTGCCTCCAGAACAGCCTGAATTATTCAGGGCAAGGAAGGAAACGTTGCTCAATTGGTATCAAGGGACCTAACGTGTGCCAGGTAAACATTCCCCACACCATTACACCACCGCCACCAGCCTGTACTGTTGACATCAAGCAGGACGGGTCCATGGACTCATGCTGCTTACACCCTGACTGCCCTCAGCATGACGCAACAGGAACTGGGATTCGTCGAACCAGGCAATGTTTTTCCACTCCTCAATTGTCCAGTGTTGGTGATCGCGTGCCCACTGGAGCGCTTCGTCTTGTTTCTAGTTGATAGGAGTGGAACCCGGTGTGGTCGTTTGCTGCAATAGCCCATACGTGTTCAAAGACCAACGAGTTGGACGTTCCGAGATGCTGTTCAGCACACCACTGTTGTACTGCGCCATTGTTTGCGGCCCACCTATTAGCTTGCCTGATTCTTCCCATTCTCCTTCGACCTTTCATCAATGAGCCGTTTCCTCCCACAGGACTGCCGCTGACTGGATGTTTAGTTTGTCGCACCAGTCTCGGTAAATGCTAGACACTGTCGTGCATGAAAAGCCCAGTAGGTCGGCCGTTTCTGAGACACTGGGACCGGCGCCTGGCACCGACGATCATACCCCGCTCAAAGTTGCTAAGGTCACTCGTTTTGCCCATTCTCACATTCAATCAAACAGTCCCTGAATGCCTCAATGCAGATCTGCTGGCTTTATATGCTGGAGCAAGATACGGCCACAGTCATATCCTAAATAGCTACTATTTTTATTTCTCAAATGGTCATTGAAGCTCGCCTCCCATTCGTCATTCAAGTGCATAGGCAACGGTAGGGAAGGAAACCAGCATTTCTCTCCTGTTCTATTGGTTTTCATATCAACTTTCTTTCGTTGTCCAGAAGCCAAAGGAACAGTCCTGGTCATATTAGCAACCCATCCTAGTGGTTGCATCTTTAGAGTTCCCCTCTAACAGAGATGTTCATCTCTGTCACCTGCAATCAGGTGCTCTGTTTAGAATGGTGTTTCCCCGGGAATGATTTTTTAGCAAATGTTTGAAAATGTGGTTTTATTGGCTGCTTCATTACATGAGTTGCATGTTCTGTTAAGGTGAATTACCATAATCTAAACGTGATGTGTCATTCTGAGCACCGTGAGTGGTCGCCCTAATGGGTTGTGCACCCAATGTATATAGGTCCAATACATTTCTGAAACGGCCGGCAAATTAAAATCCTCCCTGTCACATTGTCCGGCGCCACATTTTCCTGACGGAAAACCCTGGACTAGCCCTAGTGTAGAGCCAGACAGAGCAACGCCTGTGATCTACGTGGTAGTTTGACCTACTTTTGTTGAATGCGCCGATTTTATAATCGCTCACCAAACTACAGGTAGTGCTAGGCTACATTGTATCCCACAATTCTCATGGCTGCGGCATTATAGCTTGCCTAGTTCCCCCGAAACGCTTTCAAGGCTACAGCTGCACTGAGACTCATTACACAACGCACACACCGACACACACCTCTGGCCTGTTCCTCTGTATGCAGTGCTAGATAGAGGGTGTGCATGCTGAGTGGCCGTGACACATTATCTGCGCGGCTCAAATAAGCCTCCACGCCCACATACTGTAGCCGTTAATGAGACGGATCCATCAGAACATAGCAGGGGAATGTGCTCTCCTGTTCTCGCCAGACAGAAGGAGAGAGCAAGAGTGAGCTAGAAGAGGGAACGAGAGAGATGGAGCGACTACCAGAGAGAGAAAGTGAGACAGACTGGAGAGAGATATGGAGCGAGGTAGAGAACAGAGCTCCACGCTGGCGAGTGTGTGGTGTCCGTGTTATTTGCGCCACAGCTGTTTAGATTTTACATTGACGAGCAGCCAGTGCAGTGTGTAGATGCAATGAGATATTCAAGAAATAAGAAAGTTCTGCGTGAACTCATGCTTGTCCACTGTAGTTTTGGGTTGAGGAACAAAATCCAAAATCTTTTTCATGGAATGACTGTGCACAACCATTCCAATCTGTGTCATCTTGGGCCAAAGTGCTGGACCCTGACACAGGAGGGGGACAAATGGCACTTTGTTCTAACCAAAGGTAGTCTAAATTCACTCATATTTGGTCCCCCATTTAAAGGTTAGAGCACAGGACGACTGAAGACTTCTGACAAGCTACAACCAGAGAGGAAGAGGCGGAGAGAGAGAGAGAGGAAGAGGCGAAGAGAGAGAGAGAGGAAGAGGCGAAGAGAGAGAGAGAGGAAGAGGCGAAGAGAGAGAGAGAGGAAGAGGCGAAGAGAGAGAGAGAGGAAGAGGCAAAGAGAGAGAGAGAGAGGAAGAGGCAAAGAGAGAGAGAGAGGAAGAGGCGAAGAGAGAGAGGAAGAGGCGAAGAGAGAGAGGAAGAGGCGAAGAGAGAGAGGAAGAGGCGAAGAGAGAGAGGAAGAGGCGAAGAGAGAGAGGAAGAGGCGAAGAGAGAGAGGAAGAGGCGAAGAGAGAGAGGAAGAGGCTCTTGTCCAAAATCTGTCCACAAAAAATAAGACCATGAAGTGAGGAACCAGGAAGTGAGGAACATTTGTAGAGGTTAATGAGTGTCAAATTGAATTGCAAATTTTCTATGTGAGGCTTATTTGATCAAATAGAAGTTTCATTTGATTTATTTTACCTTTAATTAACTAGTCAAGTCAGTTAAGAACCAATACTTATTTTCAATGACTGCCTAGGAACAGTGGGTTAACTGCCTTGTTCAGGGGCAGAACGACAGATTTTTATCTTGTCAGCTCGGGGATTCGATCTTGCAACCTTCCGGTTACTAGTCCAACGCTCTAACCACTAGGCTACTTGCCGCCCCGTTGTTAGAGCGGTCGCTCGACCATCTTATCAATATAATAGAAAATCTTCAGTAAAACCAACTACAAGGTTCTACCAATGGTGCTCGTCTCCTTTCCCGAAGTTCACAGGTTTTTCAGAAATCCTGGTCGGAAGATTCTCAGAATCTGGAGGGGATAAGCTGGGAGGGTATCTTCCATCTGGGAATGATGCAACCAGGAATTAAGAAAAACCTGGTCATATTTTTCCAGAATCTCCATGCACACAATTTCGGAGGGCAGAGCAACAAAAAAAAGAGAGAAGAGACAGAAGAACGCAAAGAGAGAAAGAGAAATTAGAGCAAGAGATGGACAGATGCGTTGCGTTGTGACACCCCACACCAGTACTCTGAGCTAAACTGGGGGTTTCAAGATGTGCAGATCATGCGCCTATAACACTACACTTATATACCAGAGTTTGTAGGTCACAACTCATGAGCAGTTAGGGTGGTAAATCATAGCTGTACTGACAGTGTGCCATTTGGTTCACACAGTCAGGGTTAAGATGGCCTGGTAGAGGCCAGCTAAGGGTAGAGTGGAATCTGGAGACCAGGTCCCTGGACATTTGAGAGGGCACATGGTCCACCCTTCCAACCTTGATGATCCCTAAAGGGACCGAGAGAAAGAACATCCTATGTGGGTTAATGTACCACTGTTCCATAATCTCAGTTTCTGAACAACACTGGCTTTGCCTTTTACTTCACACCCAATGCTGTATACACCAAACAACAACTACATATCTTTACTCCAACAAAGCCAACGTTCCCAAATGTCAGCTTTCCCAGCAGTACTGGCTTTTTACCACTATTCCATTCATCCATAGATTGTTTCCTTGCTCCATATACCTTGACATATCTGGCCATCGCCACAATTCCTAGGCTCCCATCTAGTCTAGAAATAATACAGTTGGATTTACTTTAAAGATTGATATTTGTCTGAGACGCTGAATGAATACACATGAATATAGATACTTAAGCTCGACATTGGCTGTGTTCGAGGTTTGCACACTCGTAGTTACAAATAGATGTACGCCATTGACATTCCTGAGAGGCCACAGGTCTGTTATTGACCATTACCAACTAGCATTCCAGCGATATGCATCGCACAAAGGGTAGATACAAGTAGATTCGTCACTCACATTTCTTGGAGGATAAAACCAACGTTCTCCTGAGACACCTGTCCCGTCACGGGGTGCCGGAACGTCGTGGTCCTCTGGTTATGGCTATGAGAGGAACAGAGGAGAAGAGAGAGGGAATGGAGGTAGGAGGAGAGAGGGGGAAAAAAAACAGTAGAACAAATTTAGCATCCCTGGCTATCGAATCAGTCGGTGGTCATTGCGTTGGATTTTCACCCCCTTCCGCTCACATGTAGACACAAGCGGATCATTCTCTAGGGGCGTAGTGGGTTTCAAGCACCAAATAACCCCCTAGTCTCACCCCCCCCGACTTTCTCAGGCCTGTGTAGAATGTGTGGGGTGGCGGTGGCCCCCGTCCTGGACAGCTCGTATGATCTGGCCCTAAAGTGTCAGGCTCAGCACTAAATTTCAGACACACACACAAACACACACACACACACACACATACACACGGAGAGAGAGCAAAAGAGACAAAGAGAGAGAAAAAGAGACAAAGAGAGAGCAAAAGAGAGAGAGCGCGAAAGAGAGAGAGAGAGCGAAAGAGAGAGCGAAAGAGAGAGAGAGAGCGAAAGAGAGAGAGCGAAAGAGAAAGAGAGAGAGCGAAAGAGAGAGAGAGAGAGAGCGAAAGAGAGAGAGAGCAAAAGAGAGAGAGAGAGCGAAAGAGAGAGAGCGAAAGAGAGAGAGCGAGAGAGCGAGAGCGAGAGAGCGAGAGCGAGGTCAGGCCAGGCCAGGCCAGGCAAGGCCTCCATTGATTTCAACCTGGGGCCTGCGTCCCTAGGCTATTACTGATATGTACTTCTGCACTACATAGGAAATAGGGTGCCATGGCCCTCTATCAGTGGTGTAAATGCCATTGCCAAGGGGATAAACAAAGAGGAGTGGAGGCAGGGGGGCTGGTCAATAACGCTTTGCTTTGGAAAAGGCAAACGGCACCCAATGTTTTCCAACTATATACAGTCTTCAACATTCGACTCGTCTCGTGGGAGCTTGCAGAGTGAGGGTGGGTTGGAAAATCGAAGTCACGGTCAAAGTTGACTGCCTATACGATAAGGCTGATGACAAGTGTTCCATTTATGAAACACAAATCAATCGTAGTGTAACTGACGCTAAGTGAATCAGTGAAG
The DNA here is from genome assembly GCF_045791955.1 of Oncorhynchus clarkii lewisi. Taxonomy (NCBI): domain Eukaryota; kingdom Metazoa; phylum Chordata; class Actinopteri; order Salmoniformes; family Salmonidae; genus Oncorhynchus; species Oncorhynchus clarkii. The sequence goes on along the minus strand of NC_092148.1, from coordinate 49,950,515 downwards.
TTTTTTATTTTATTTTAATAAATTTAAAAAAAAACATTTCAATCCACCTGCAGTGAAGCCGCTCGACATTCACATTACATTTTAGTCATTTAGCAGAAGCTCCCATCCAGAGCAGAACACAGGAGCAATCAGGCTGAAGTGCCCCCCTCATGGGCACATCAACAGATCCACCATCCAGTCTACTCGGGGGATCCGAACCAGCGAGTGTTGACATCTCAAAATAACTAGGGAAGACATTTGTGTAGCATCTTCTGATATCGCAAAGCCAATCACACATACATACTAAGTTCAGTAAGTCTTCAACACGTCTTGTTGTTGCTTGCTATGTGGGTTAAGTCAGTCCCTTTCAGAACATAAAGGCAGATTTGGATCTTTAAGGAGATCGCTGACGATAGGCAGCGCGTCGTCCCCAGATATCCCAGAGTACCAGGACGCTCTAATCCATTCCTCTTCTTCCAGGGGTTAGGATGTAATCAGTTAGGCCCTGCGTACACCACCAAGGCTGCATGCCAAATGGCACCCCATGCCCTATATAGTGCACTACTTTCGAACCAGTGCCAATAGAGCTCTGGGCAAAAGTAGTGCACAATGTAGGGAATAGGTTGACATTTGGGACACAGTCCAAGTGACTTAAAAACAAGCCTTTATAGGGCACACATCGCGCAACACCCTCCCAATATATTCCCTCCGTCAAATCTCTGTAGTTGAGCTGCTGCCGTCCCTGTTCCTGTCCCTGTCGGAGCTGATGTGGAGTGACAGCTGAGAGCTCACTTCCTGGTTAAGGAAGGGAAAAAAGCACTCTGGTCCAATACACACAGGGACGTCTGAAGAGGCTGCTGTGCTGTTAGTTGTCTTGACAGAGGCTGCATCCCAAATGGCACCAAAATTAATGCACTAAATATGGAATAGGGTGCCATTTGGGATGCAAGCAGAGTTATGTTTCACACAGGAAAATACGCACTATGCTCTAGATACGAGTCTCAGGAGACATATCTGCAACCAGAGGGTCTACCTTAGCATAGACAATTATCTTAGAAAAGTCTGTACTGCTGTCTATGCAAATAAACATAAGTATTAGCGATATTGGCTGAACAGGAATTAATCATTTTATAGTCATTTAGCAATAGTGCTGTCCAGGGGGATGGCAGTAGCACCCACCCTCCACAGTATTTGTCAGCCATGAGCGACAATGGTGACGTGGTCACAGATCCCCATCAAATTCAACAGCAAATGTAATGTTGCAACGATTTGGGATGACCTCAGTGTATTACTTGTAAACAACCAGTGCCAGTCTCAGGGCCCATATCTGCAACCAGAGGGGGAAAAACAATCTAGACCACCTTTACTCCACACACAGAGAAGCATACAAGCTTTCCCTCGCCCTCCATTTGGCAAATATGATTCTATCCTCCGGATTCCTGCTTACAACCAAAAACTAAAGCAGGAAGTACCAGTGACTCAATCTATACGGAAGTGGTCAGATGACACGGATGCTACGCTACAGGAACTTTTGCTAGCACGTTTTGCTAGAACAGACTGGAATATGTTCTGTGATTCATCCAATGGCATTGAGGAGTATGCCTCCTCAGTTACCAGATTCATCAATAAGTGCATTGACAACATCGTCCCCACAGTATGTACATATCCCAACCAGAAGCCATGGATGAAAGGAAACATCCACACCGAGCTAAAGGCTAGAGCTGCCGCTTTCAAGGAGCGGGACTCTAATCAGGACGCTTAAAACAACCCTGAACTTTTTCCACATTTTGTTACAGCCTTATTCTAAAATAGATTAAATAAACAATTTCCTCCACAATCTACTCACAACACCCCATAATGACAACACGAAAACATTTTTTTTTAATTTTTTTTTTAAATACATTTTGCAAATGTATTCAAAATAAAACAGAAAACCTTTTACTATGAAACTCGAAACTGGGCTCAGGTGCATCCTGTTTGCATTGATCATCCTTGAGATGTTTCTACAACTTGGAGTCCACCTGTGGTAAATTCAATTGATTGGACATGATTTGTAAAAATGCACATTACCGTCTATGTGATAAGGTCCCACAGTTGACAGTGCATGTCAGAGCAAAAACCAAGCCATGAGGTTAATGAAATTGTCCGTAGAGCTCAGAGACAGGATTGTGTCGAAGCATAAAGTGTACCATAACATTTTTGCAGCGTTGAAGGTCCCCAAGAACACAGTGGCCTCCATCATTCTTTCTAGAACTGGCCACCTGGCCAAACTGAGCAATCTGGGAAGAAAGGCCTTGGTCAGGGAAGTGACCAAGAACCCGATGGTCACTTTGACAGAGCTCCAGAGTTCCTCTGTGGAGCTGGTAGAACATTCCAGAAGGACAACCATCTCTGCAGCACTCCACCAATCAGGCCTTTATGGTAGAGCGGCCAGACGGAAGTCACTCTTCAGTAAAAGGCATACGACAGCCCTCTTGGACTCTGACCATGAGCGACAAGATTGTCTGGTCTGATGAAACAAAGATTGAACTGTTTGGCCTGGATGCCAAACGTCACATCTGGAGGACAGTGAAGCATGGTGGTGGCAGCATCATGCTGTGAGATGTTAGATATTACTGCACTGCTGGGAACAAACATTTCGCTGCACCTGAGATAACATCTGCAAACCTATGTAGGCGACCAATGAACAATTGATTTGGATATTTTGGGGTTGTTTCGAGGACTTTCCAGTATTTTGAGGGTAGCTATTTTCGGTTGTTTCTGGTATTTTGGGGGTAGCTGTTTGGAGTAGTTTCTGGGTGTTTCTGGTATTTTTTAATGGGCAGCTGTTTGGTATTTTGGGTTGTTTCTGTTCGTTTCTGGTTTGGGGTATTAAGTAAGACTAGATAAATGTTAACTCTTATTATCTGGCTTTGAACATGTTGTGGGAGTACCTAAACAGAGACACAGGTAAAGCGTCATAACAGATAACATCCCTCTAAGAAAAAATGTCTGCTTTCTCTCAAAAACCACCCCGCATGGTGAGAGAAATAACCCATTCCACACTGGCTTTAGCGCTGAGCTCATCCCTCTCCATGTACGGTGTGGTATCTACCTACAGTGCTGAGGAGGTACATAAGGACACTCAAGTCTTGATTGGCACATCAAGGGAGGTAAACATTAATGTAAACAAATGTTGGTTACTTGGCTACTATGCCCACCCCATCCCAGTGCAGATGACTTAACCTCTTAGAATGTGTGTGTGTGCAAAGGCATGTGTTTATTTGTAGTAGTAGTAGTAGTAGTAGTAGTAGTAGTAGTAGTAGTAGTGGTAGTGGTAGTGGTAGTAGTAGTAGTAGTAGTAGTAGTAGTAGTGTCTCCATCTAACATCAGCAAGCGCTGCTCACTAAGTAGTGGTGTGAACGTTTAAACAAAATTGAGATCCTTATTGTTAAGTAAAATCCATAACAGAAAAACAATGTTTTTCTTTATGTAGACGCAGAACGTAAACAGCATAGTCTATTTCCGCATCAACTAAGAGCATTGCAGCGCAAAGTTCAATTTCTCCTGTTTGGTGCCCTGGCTACCGTACAGAACAGCGTGAAACGAACCCGTGCGTGCACCTGCGCAGATACTGTGTGTGACTGGGAGAGCGAAGTGTTGCATCTCGCTCATCTCAATATCCTAGCCTATTCATTGATGATAGGCCATGCTTGACTGAAGTTGCTTGACGGAAGTTGCTTGACATTGCAAGCCAGGAAATTGCGAGATACAGCATTTCATTGAAAGATACAGGTTTTGACTGCCAATAGACAGGCCTAGTGCACGGTTCTGACTGTCTGCCTGGTGGCCGACTTGCCTATGCGGTGCCCCTCCCGTCGCTCTCCATCCCTCGCTAGCTCGCTAAGAAAGATGGAAGTGTTTGTGTTCTCGGAAGTATGGCAACAAATCACTCTCCACCAATCCAAAAATACTGAAACTTAGGAGTGGAGTCCTAGCGGAATCGAATCTTGACACTCAGAAATTTCAGTAGACACCAGGAGTCAGCATGAAAGGAGTCGAGGAATCATTTATTTTTGTGATGACGCTCCTCCACTAAGTCATCATCGTTAACAGTTGTAAAAATGGCAGAGAAAATCAAGCGACAGCAGCGGTCCTGCATGTCAATACTCTGAGAAGTTACAGTTGAAGTCAGAAGTTTACAATCACTAAGGTTGGAGTCATTAAAACTCATTTTTCAACCACTCCACAAATGTCTTGTTAACGAACTAAGGTTTTGGCATGTCGGTTAGGACATCTAATTTGTGCATGACAAGTAATTATTCCAACAATTCTTGACAGACAGATTTCACTTATAATTCACTGTATCACAATTGCAGTGGGTCAGAAGTTTACATACACTAAGTTGACTGTGCCTTTAAACAGCTTTGAAAATTCCAGAAAATGTCATCATGGCTTTAGAAGCTTCTGTTAGGCTAATTGACATCATTTGAGTCAATTGGAGGTGTACCTGTGGATGTATTTCAAGGCCTACCTTCAAACTCAGTGCCTCTGCTTGACATCATGGGAATATCAAAAGAAAATCAGCCAAGACCTCAGAAAAACAATTGTAGACCTCCACAAGTCCGGTTCATCCTTGGGAGCAATTTCCAAACGCCTGACGGTACCACGTTCATCTGTACAAACAATAGTACGCAAGTATAAACACCATGGGACCAAACAGCTGTCATACCGCTCAGGAAGCAGACATTCTGTCTCCTAGAGATGAACATACTTTGGTGCGAAAAGTGCAAGTCAATCCCAGAACAACAGCAAAGGACCTTGTGAAGATGCTGGAGGAAACAGGTCCAAAAGTATCTATATCCACAGTAAAACGAGTCCTATATTGACTTAACCTAAAAGGCCGCTCAGCAAGGAAGAAGCCACTGCTCCAAAACAGCCATAAAAAAGCCAGACTACGGTTTGCCACTGCACATGGGGACAAAGATTGTACTTTTTGGAGAATTGTCCTCTGGTCTGATGAAACAAAAATGGAATTCTTTAGCCATAATGACCATCGTTATGTTTGGTGGGAAAAAGGGGAAGGCTTGCAAGCTGAAGAACACCATCCCAACTGTGAAGCACACGGGTGGCAGCATCATGTCGTGGGAGTGCTTTGCTGCAGGAGGGACTGGTGCACTTCACAAAATAGATGGCATCATGAGAATGGAAAATTATGTGGATATATTGAAGCAACATCTCAAGACATCAGTCAGTAAGCTAAAGCTTGGTTGCAAATGGGTGTGAGCAAGGAGGTCTACAAACCTGACTCAGTTACACCAGCTCTGTCAGGAGGAATGGGCCAAAATTCACCCAACTTATTGTGGGAAGCTTGTGGAAGGCTACCCGAAACATTTTACCCAAGTTAAACAATTTAAAGGCAATGCTACCAAATACGAATTGAGTGTATGTAAACTTATGACCCACTGGGAACGTGATGAAAGAAATAAAAGCTGAAATAAATCACTCTACTATTATTCTGACATTTCACATTCTTAAAATAAAGTGGTGATCCTAACTGACCAAAGACAGGGAATTTGTACTCGGAATAAATGTCAGGAATTGTGAAAAACTGAGTTTAAATGTACTCGGCTAAGGTGTATGTAAACTTTCGACTTAAACTGTAAATGAGAAGGAAATCCAAACTTTGCGAGATGGAATTGAGGTACAGCAATGATGGTTAAGCATTGTCCCTGTACTATCTGAAAGTGACGCACTGTGAGACGGTTGACAGCAGCACAGCTGCCATGTGAATTCACATGAAATTTTAAGCATTTTTTGTATGTAATTTTTTTTCTCTCCCTTTGTCACATCCCTATAACTAACACAACCGAAAACCAGTATTTAACCTACATTCTCCTAACCTGCTCCCATTTCAGACTTAATTCAAGCCTCCCGAGTGTGTGTATTTACTGTAAAAGCAGGCTGCTGTGTTGTTTGGTTAGCGGTGCTATTGAAGTGCTGTGTTCTGTCAGGGGCTCTGTATCGAGTCCTGTCAGGACAGCAGCAAAGGGCTGTTATTGTTCGCACGCACGCGCACACACACACACACTTTTCTTAAAATACGCCTACAATAGGCCTTGGCTTAAAACAGTTTCCTTTTTTCTCATCCAGTACAGTATGCATTTCCCTCTGAGAAACCAGCTTTCTCCTATATCAAAACCACTATCACTGAGTGAGAGAGAGGCTAAAAAGCTCACAAGTGTCAACCTGTGAAAATGCTTCAGTGCATGGTTCAAGCAGAACTGTGAACTCAAGCAGTGCACTGAATAGGGTGGCATTTGGGACGCAGGCCATGCTGCACACTGCTCTCTGTCTGGCGGCTCTCTGCTTTAAGTTCCTACACATGCAGATAAGAGGCTCTGGTGTCATTAGTGATGCGAGATGAAGATTGACTGGACAACATTGTGCAAATGCCTGTTGATAAAGTCTTATTCCATTCGCCCATTTTCTCATGATGAAATTACAGAGAAGAAAAGAAGGGCCCGTATTCACAAAGCGTTACAGAGTAAGAATACTGATCTAGGAAAAAGTCCCCCCTGTCCGTAAGTTCAATAAGATTTAAAAAGGCAAAACTGATCCTAAACCAGCACTCCTACAAGACTGAATACAGGCCCGTAATAAATTAACCACTGTCCATTTCTCTGTCGGAAGTTTACATTACGCGTTAGCCTCATACATTTAAACTCAGTTTTTCACAATTCCTGACATTTAATCGAAGTAAAAATTCCCTGTCTTAGGTCAGTTAGGATCACCACTTTATTTTAAGAATGTGAAATGTCAGAATAATAGGATTTATTTATTTCAACTTTTATTTCTTTCATCACATTCCCAGTGGGTCAGAAGTTTACATACACTCAATTAGTATTTGGTAGCATTGCCTTTAAATTGTTTAACTTGGGTCAAATGTTTCAGTTAGTCTTCCACAAGCTTCCCGCAATAGGTTTGGATAATTTTGCACCATTCCTCCTGACAGAGCTAATGTAACTGAGTCAGGTTTGTAGGCCTCCTTGCTCGCACATGCTTTTTCAGTTCTGCCCACAAATTTTCTATAGGATTGAGGTCAGGGCTTTGTGATGACCACTCCAATACCTTGACTTTGTTGTCCTTAAGCCATTTAGCCACGACTTTGGAAGTATGCTTGGGGTCACTGTGCATTTGGAAGACCCATTTGCGACCAAGCTTTAACTTCCTGACTGATGTCTTGAGATGTTGCTTCAATATATCCACATAATTTTCCATCCTCGTGATGCCATCTATTTTGTGAAGTGCACTAGTCCCTCCTGCAGCAAAGCACCCCCAACCCATGATGCTGCCAACCCCCGTGCTTCAGTGTTCTTCGGCTTGCAAGCCTCCCACTTGTCCCTCCAAACAGAACAATGGTCATTATGGCCAAACAGTTCTATTTTTGTTTCATCAGACCAGAGAACATTTCTCCAAAAAGTACGATCTTTGTTCCCATGTGCAGTTGCAAACCGTAGTCTGGCTTTTTTATGGCAGTTTTGTAGCAGTGGCTTCTTCGTTGCTGAGCGGCCTTTCAGGTTATGTCAATTTACTGTGGATATAGATACTTTTGTACCTGTTTCCTCCAGCCTCTTCACAAGGTCCTTTGCTGTTGTTCTGGGTATGATTTGCACTTTTCGCACCAAAGTACGTTCATCTCTAAGAGACAGAACACGTCTCGTTCCTGAGTGGTATGACGGCTGCGTGGTCCCATGGTGTTTATACTTGCATACTATTGTTTGTAGAGATGAACGTGGTACCTTCAGGCGTTTGGAAATTGCTCCCAAGGATGAACCAGACTTGTGGAGGTCTACCATTTTTTTCTGAGGTCTTGGCTGATTTCATTTGATTTTTCCATGATGTCAAGCAAAGAGGCACCGAGTTTGAAGGTAGGCCTTGAAATACATCCACAGGTACACCTCCAATTGACTCAAATGATGTCAATTAGCCTAACAGAAGCTTCTAAAGCCATGACATCATTTTCTGGAATTGTCCAAGCTGTTTAAAGGCACAGTCAACTTAGTGTATGTCAACTTCTGACCAACTGGAATTGTGATACAGTGAATTATAAGTGATATGACCTGTCTGTAAACAATTGTTGGAAAAATTACTTGTGTCATGCACAAAAGTAGATGTCCTAACCGACTTGCCAAAACTATCGTTTTTAAACAAGAAATTTGTGTTGTGGTTGAAAAACAAGTTTTAATGACTCCAACCTAATTGTATGTAAACTTCCGACTTCAACTCTACACCCCCCCCTCCCTTCATTCGGAAAGTATTGTGACTTATTATCCCATTTTTTTTAACGTTAAATCAAATCAAACTGGAGCAGCAGCACGGCCAGGTGGACTGGGGACAGCAAGGAGTCATCAGGCCAGGTAGTCCTGAGGCATGGTCCTAGGGCTCAGGTCCTCCGAGAGAGAGAGAGAGAGGAGTGAAAGCCGACAGCCTTGTTTTTTTCTCCCTCATCAATCTACACACAATACCCCATAATGACAAAGCAAAAACATGTTTGTAGATTTTTTTGGCTATTTTATATAAATAAATAATAAAAAAACTGAAATTTCACATTTACATAAATATTCAGACCCTTCACTCAGTACTTTTTTGAAGCACCTTTGGCAGAGATTACAGCCTTGAGTCTTATTTGATAAAACGCTACAAGCTTGGCACACCTGTATTTGGCGAGTTTCTCCCATTCTTCTCTTCAGATCCTCTCAGGCTCTGTCAGGTTGAATGGAGAGCATTGCTGTATGGGTTCAAGTCCGGGCTCTGGCTGGACATTCAGAGACCTGTCCCGAAGCCACTCCTGCATTGGCTTGGCTGTGTGCTTAGGGTCGTTGTCCTGTTGGATGGTGAACCTTCACCCCAGTCTGAGGTTCTGAGCGCTCTGGAGCAAGATATCATCAAGGATCTCTCTGTACTTTGCTCCATTAATCTTTTCCTTGATTCTGACTAGTCTCCGCAACCTCCATGCTTCACCGTGGGGATGGTGCTAGGTTTACTCCAAAAGTGATGCTTGCCATTCAGGCCAAAGCTTTCAATCTTGGTTTTATCAGACCAGAGAATCTTGTTTTTCATGGTCTGAGTCTTTAGGTGCCTTTTGGCAAACTCCAAGCGGGCTGTCATGTGTCTTTTAGTGAGAAGTGACCGCAGAGTGCTGAAGCGCTTAGCACGTCTGTCCTCGGTTGCAACACTGACTACCGAGTTCCAAACTGCCTCTGGAAGCAACATCAACACAATAACTGTGTCAGGACCTTCATAAAATGTTTTTTTGTGGCCGAGCAACCGCACACAAGCCTAAGATCACCATGCGCAATGCCAAGGGTCGGCTGAAGTGGTGTAAAGCTTGCCGCCATTGGACTCTGGAGCACTGGAAATGCATTCTCTGGAGTGATGAATCACGCTTCACCATCTGGCAGGCCGACAAACTAATCTGGGTTTGGCGGATGCCAGGAGAACATTACCTGCCCCAAGGTATAGTGACAACTGTAACGTTTGGTGGAGGATAAATAATGGTCTGGGGCTGTTTTTCATGGTTTGGGCTAGGCCCCTTAGTTCCAGTGAAGGGAAATCTTAATGCTACAGCATACAATGACATTCTAGACGATTCTGCACTTCCTACTTTGTGGCAACAGTTTGGGGAAGGATCTTTCCTGTTTCAGCATGACAATGCCCCTGTGCACAAAGCGAGGACCATACAGAATTGGTTTGTCAGCTCGGTGTGGAAGAACTTGACTGGCCAGCACAGGGCCCTGACCTCAACCACATCGAATGCCTTTGGGATGAATTGGAACCCCTACTGCGAGCCAGGCCTAATCGCCCAACATCAGTGACCGACCTCACGAATACTCGTGGCTGAATGGAAGCAAGTCCTAAAAGCAATGTTACAATATCTAGTGGAAAGCATTCCAAGAAGAGTGGGGGGACCAACTCCATATGAATTAATCCCATGATTTTGCCATGAGATGTTTGACGAGTAGGTGTCCACATACATTTGGTAATGTAGCGTATCAAAGGCTAAATATGTTGGCTTTGAACAGCAGGTTACGTCACAAATGGCACCTTATTCCCTTAATAGTGCATTACTTTTGACAAGTGCCCATATGGTCCTGGTAAAAATGTATGCACTAAATAGGGAACAGGGTACCTTTCGGGATGCAGCCTCCTCTCCTCACTGACGTCTCATCCAATCCTAAGTGGAGACATTTGTCTCCGTATCTACTGGCGTGAGACAGCTGGCAGGTTTGCGAGAGCTGCGCGCTGAGCAAGACAGATTGCTTCAAAACATCTATTTGGTGAGTGGGTGTGTGTGTGTTCAGTCAAAAAGGTCAGGTCTATTTAAAGGTTTCCAGATGAAATGTGTTTGAAATGCAGGGCGGAGGACAGATGTAGGGACGGAGGGAGGGGAGGGAGGGAGAGAAAGGAGGGCGGTTGTTGGTGCATTCTGAGGGACAGAGCGAGGTCATTCCCATTCAAAGTGCGGAGACGTCTGGGTGTGTGAGTGTGCGCGCGCATGAGTCTGTCTGTCCATGTATACGTGTGTATGCGTGTGTGGCATTTGTTTGTATGGGTATCAGTGTGTGTGTGTATATATATATATATATATATATATATATATATATATAAGTTGGCGTGTGTAATGCAATGTGGGTATCAGTGTGTGTGTGTGTGTGTGTGTATACGTTGGCGTGTGTAATGCGATGTGGGTGTCTGCGTACGTGGTGGCAAAGACAGACATTTAAAGTAGCCCTTTGAGAGGAGCTGCTATGTAGGCTCTGAATAATACAGCTAATAATTATCCTTCCATCCCACATGCTGGCTTTTGTTAAAGAGATGAAGAGGCTCCGGTGTCATCAGAAGTTGAGAACTCGGAACACCAGCACTCTCCTCCAAAAGAAAACTGTTTCAACGCAGACTTTGAACTATTGTTAAAAAGGCACAGATTGATTTCAAGAGGCGGGTAGTTAGGACTGGATATACAAGCCTCCACACACAACCATCACACGCACACCACATACAGCATGTACACACATGTAGCCTACAACACACACGTAAAACTGCATGTACACGTACAAGTGAACGTGCACACAATCACACACACACACACACACACACACAACCCTGCCACGGATTTTTACAACTTTTTTTAACTAGGCAAGTCAGTCAAGAACAAGTTCTTATTTTCAATGACAGCCTAAGAACAGTGGGTTAACGGTCTGGTTCAGGAGCAGAACGACAGAACGACCTTGTCAGCTCAGGGGATTCGAACTTGCAACCTTCCGTTTACTAGTCCAACGCTCTAACCACTAGGCTACGCTGCCACCCCTAAGTCAAATACAGTGGGAGCCAGGCTAGCAACAGCAGCAGGCAGGTATATATGTTGGCCTTTTCATCACATTAAAAAAGGCATCACTACAGTAAGTAGGCACCTCAGCATGCTAGCGGCTCCTGTATACGTCATCATTGCGCTAACGCTAGTTAGCGATGGCTCCAGAAACTACGTTCAAACCGCACACAGAGATACAGCACCAGTAAAACGTTTGGACGCACCTTCTCAATCAAGGTTTTGTTTTCTTTTTTTTGTATTTTCTACATTGTAGAATAATAGTGAAGACATCAACACTATTAAATAACACGTATGGAATCATGTGGTAAGCAACAAAAAAAAAAAGTGTGATTCTTCAAAAGTAGCAACCTCTTTGCCTTGATGACAGCTTTGCACACTCTTGGCATTCTCTCAACCAGCTTCATGAGGAATGCTTTTCCAACAGTCTTGAAGGAGTTCCCACATATGCTGAGCACTTGTTGGCTGCTTTTCCTTTCACTCTGCAGTCCAACTCATCCCAAAACGTCTCAATTAGTTTGAGGCCAGGTGATTGTGGAGGCCAGGTCATCTGATGCAGCACTCAATCACTCTCCTTCTTGGTCAAACAGCCCTTACACAGCCTGGAGGTGTTTTTTGGGTCATTATCCTGTTGAAAATGATAGTGAGACTAAGTGAAAACCAGATGGGATGGCGTATTGCTGCAGAATGCTGTGGTAGCCATGCTGGTTAAAATAAATCACTGACAGTGTGACCAGCAAAGCACCCCCACACAATCACACCTCCTCCTCCATGCTTCACGGTGGGAACCACACGTGGAGATCATCTGATCACCTACTTTGCGTCTCACAAAGACACGGCAGTGTCCTTTTAGTAGTGGTTTCTTTGCAATTTGACCATGAAGGCCTGACTCACACAGCCTCCTCTGAACAGTTGATGTTGATATGTGTCTGTTGCCTGAACTCTGTGATGCATTTATTTGGGTTGCAATCTGAGGCTGGTAACTCGAATGAACTAATCCTTTGCAGCAGAGGTAACTCTGGGTCTTCCTTTCCTGTGGCGGTGCTCATGAGAGACAGTTTCATCATAGCGCTTGATGGTTTTTGCAACTGCAGCTGAAAAAACGTTCAAAGTTCTTGAAATTGTCCGGATTGACTGACGTTTCTCTTTGCTTATTTGAGCTGTTCTTGCCATAATATGGACTTGGTATTTTACCAAATAGGGCTATCTTCTGTATACCACCCCTACCTTGTCACAACACAACTGATTGTCTCAAACGCATTGATAAGGAAATAAATAACACAAATGAACAAGGCACACCTGTTAATTTAAATGCATTCCAGGTTACTACCTCATGAAGCTGGCTGAGAGAATGCCAAGAGTGTGCAAAGCTGTCATGAAGGCAAAGGGTGGCTACTTTAAAAAATCTCAAATATAAAATATATTTTGATTTGTTTAACACTTTTTAGGTTACTACATGATTCCCTATGTGTTATTTCATAGTTCTGATATCTTCACTATTATTCTACAATGTAGAAAATAGTTTTAAAAAAATACAGAAAAACCCTGAAATGAGTAGGTGTGTACACATTATTGACTGGTACTGTATTCATTTGACTCTGGGTAAGTAGAAAAAAAGGGCATAATTGCACAATTTCAATCCATCACTTTAATATAGCTACAAGAAACTGCAATACAGCAAAATATACAGTCCAACTAGGCAGTACAACTACAGTACAGTACGACTAACTACACCTACAACTAACGTAAGGAATGCATCTCAACTCCTTTCAAGTCGCATGATATGGGCTGGCACAATTATTGTATAACAGCGACAATTATGGACAATAAATGTAGATTAACATTTTTTTCGTAATACATTCATTTTAGGTGAAGGGGCATTCAACTTTATATTTCTGTATAGTTTGTCAAATTGCAGTAATAGCCCATAAGTTCCACTCTGCTCGTAAAATGATTTTTCAAAAGTTCAAAGCTGTCAAATCATTTGTTTTTACGATAGGGGTGTCACCAAAGCTGTGTTGTATTACTTTTGGTATGTCAATTTCAAAAGATGAATTTCGCAAGGTAAACATTTTTAACTAAAAATAAAATAAGTTTAATCAAATCAAAAGTGCCGAATAGAGCAGGTGTTTCACCTTACCGTGAAATGCTAACTTACAAGCCGTTAACCAATAATTGTTTTTTTTAAATAGGGTTAAGAAAATATTTACTAACTAAAGTAAAAAATGAAAAGAAACAGTAAAATAACGAGGCTGTGTGTGGAGGTACAGGTTAGTCATGTAGGTTGGGGTAAAGTGACTATGCACAGATAATAAACATGTGGATATTAGACTCGGTTAGGGAGAGGTTGAAAATATCAGTGAAGACGCTTGCCAGTTGGTCCGCACATCAAATCAAATTTATTTATATAGCCCTTTGTACATCAGCTAATATCTCAAAGTTCTGTACATGCTCTGGGTACACGTCCTGGTAATCCGTCTGGCCCTGCGGCCTTGTGAATGTTGACCCGTTTAAAGGTCTCGCTCACATCGGCTACCGAGAGCATGATCACACTGGGCAGGTCACAGCTGGGTTTCCCTTTGTAGTCTGTAATAGTTTGCCAGCCCTGCGACATCCGACGAGCTTCAGAGCCGGTGTAGTAGGATTCAATCTTAGTCCTGTATTGACGCTTTGCTTGTTTAATGGTTCATTTCAGGGCATAGTGAGATTTCTTATAAGCGTCCGGATTACTGTCCCACTCCTTGAAAGCGGCAGCTCTAGCCTGAAGCTCGGTGCGGATGCTGCCTGTAATCCATGCCTTCTTGTTGAGATATATACACGTACGGTCACTGTGGGGACGACATCATCAATGCACTTATTGATGAAGCCGGTGACTGAGGTGGTATACTCCTCAATGCCAGTGGATAAATCCTGGAACATATTCCAGTCTGTTCTAGCAAAACAGTCCTGTTGCGTAGCATCCGCGTCATCTAACCACTTCCATATTGAGCGAGTCACTGGTACTTCCTGCTTTAGTTTTTGGTTGTAAAGCAGGAATCAGGAGGATAGAATTATGGTCAGATTTGCCAAATGGAGGGTAGGGAAGAGCTTAAGTATCTGTCTCTGTGGTGGTCTAGAGTTTTTTTCCCCTCTGGTTGCACATGTGACATGCTGGTAGAAATTAGGTAAAGCGGATTTAAGTTTGCCTGCACTAAAGTCCCCGGCCACTAGGAGGACCGCTCCTAGATGAACATTTTCTTGTTTGCTTATGGCTTATACAGCTTGTTGAGTGCGGTCTTAGTGCCAGCATCGGTTTGTCATGGTAAATAGACGGCTACGAAAAATTTAGATCAACACTCATGGTAGATAGTGTGGTCTACAGCTTATCATGAACAACCTCTGCCTCAGGCGAGGAATACCTCGAAGACTTCCTTAATATTAGACTTTGCACACCAGCTGTTACTGATAAATAGACGCACACCCCCACCCCTCGTCTTACCAGACATAGCTGTTCTGTCGATACACGGAAAACCCAGCCAAATGAATATTATCCATGTCGTCGTTCAGCCCTGACTCGGTGAAACCGTATATCCTTCGCGTCAGACTCATTAAAGAAGAAAATCTTTGTTTGAGGTGAGTAATTGCTGTTCTGATATCCAGAAGCTATGTTCGGTCATAGGAGACGGTAGCAGCAACCTTATGTACAAAATAAGTTAAACAATTGCAACAAAAAAAACACAAAATAGCACAGTTAGTTAGTAGCCCCATTATTACCATTTGCATTACAATGAACCCACAATTCCATTATCTTCACAGCCCTATGTACAACATTTACCAAAACTATAAAACCTACACACCTCCAAGAAAAGTTATAAGGTTACTCTGCATCCTAGTAAAGCAAGTGTCAACTTTATTTCACAGTTAAGCTCACTAAAGCCATTCCCTCTTCCACAATTACATTTTTTATCAGCTAAATGAGAACTCTAGCTCTTTATCTCTTTAAAATCTCAATCAAATCCCAGCTAAAGCTAGCACGTGCACACCTGGCTGTACTATCGCAACAGATCATTAATTACAGTATTGTAGGCTAATATCCAAGCAAAGCCCAAGCTCACCAAAGTGACTTGCTGCTACAGCTTCCGAATAAAAACAGCACCTCAGCTGAACTATGACAGTAACTACAGTTCTAGTGCCGTTTCAGAGCTGCTTCCATTTGTTTCCCTAGAGCCAGAACCACTAGGCAGTTACTATAGCTCGTGCATTGCCCCCTCGGTCAATGTCGCCTCAGTATCCCAATAGCTCAGTTCTACCTTGCCCCCTCTCTCTCTCTGCCTCTCACTCTCCCTAGATTGCTGGAAGGGTGAGCACTTACATCCCTAGATTGCTGGAAGGGTGAGCACTTACAAAACACAGAGCTTTTTAAAATGGTTAAATGAAAGTTAACTGTCAAACTGGACTCTTTTACCTGCTTCCACATGGCTACGGCTTTCACTCTGCTGGTCTGTGGGTGTGTGTGAGCTATTCCTGTGTTTAGAGGGAAGGGGGAGGGGGGGGGGGTTAATGTGCTATCCCAGTAGCTAGGTCCTGTCATAGGGAGGAGGGAATGCGGGGGAATACTATCTGACCCACACCTTGCTCTCCTGTTCCCCCTTTCTCCCTCGTTGGCTTCCCATTACGACTGTGAGAGGCAGTACACTGAGAGGCAAGTGACCCAACGTAGCCTTGCTCCAAACTACCACGGTATCACGTCCCCCTTATACAGAGCACGCTGAAATGCCATAAAACAAAATCAGATCTATTGAGATAAACTAAAGTCTACAGATGCCTACCAGAATGGGAACGTCAGAGAAAGCTATGGGTATTGGCACATGGAGAAAGTAGGCCCATTTATCAGTGTCGGCCGGCTGTGTGTAGAATTCTCTCTGTGTCTGGCGACACAAATCACTTTAATGAGGGTTATTAACCACACAGGATGAGCATGGGCCATTAGACTGCTACACATGCGCCATTATACGGCCATTTGACCATATCCTCTGTAACAAGCCTCTTCTGAAATATCATATTTGAGGTGCTATTTTTGTGCATTTGTTTTGCAGCGAACTCCAAATCCTTTAGGACTAGGCCCCTCAGAGGTACTTGGGTGTTCACCTCAAATAAATATCATGAGATTGTCTTGGCAGTGACTTCAAAAAGCCTTTGTTGCCGAGAACAGGAAAAGCTAACGGTGAGTTTGTTCCTTTCATACGAATCCACAATTTCAAACTTTATTTGGCCATCTGTTACGACGGAAATTCGTCTTCTGCTCTGCTCTCGTCCACAATAGCAATGTGCGCGCAAACACAAACACATGCACGTACTGTACACACACACAGTATGCCTTCATCTCGCCATGTTCCCAAACCTCCGTATTCTTCTCTATACCAAACTAACAAGCCTCTACTATTTTCTCTACCTCCTCTGTTGTCCTTTCGATAAAGGAAGTATAACTTGTGGGATTGCTTTCAGCCGAGGGCTTGACGTCACAGCCTAACCCTAACCCAGCAGCCTGATCTATTTGGCCAGCTTGTAACCAGTGCCAGCCCCCCCCCCGCCCCCAACTCTCCTGTTTCACCGTGGCCCTGAACAACAAGGGCATCTCCAGCACAAGAGAGGGGGAAGGGGGCACTCAATTCTGGTGGCAGCCTGGCATCGACACCATGCCAGTGATAACGGGCATAGTCGGGGCATAGGCATCACTGACACACCTGTCATGGAGTGCCTGCTGGCTATGATGCGACAACCTCGTGCAACATGCTGTTGATTGCGGAACACGCCGACACGGAGGCGGCCATTTTGCAATGAGAGGTTTGTGTATTCCAACTCCCATTGTCTAGCTGGTGTGATATGTTTATCAACGGTGTGTTGACGCCACCAAAACAAGCAAGAGATCTGAAGTCCGGGTGTCTCGTGACCCCAAAATGTTGTTGGTTATGTATAAACTCACAGACCAAATAAGTATGTCTGCGGTCTAATGACAGGTGATTAATCAGTATCCAACTTCATAGGACTGTGAAGCTAACTGAAGATAGCCATCTTTAGAAAATCCCAAATATGTCTAGCTGGCTTTGTGACATATGCCTCAGATGTTGGAGGGCCAGTAGGAGGTACTCGTTCCTCTGGTCTAAAAAAAAATATCCCAATGCCCCAGGGCAGTGATTGAGGAAAATTGCCCTGTGTGGTGTGCAGTCATTCAGATGGGACGTTAAATGGGTGTCCTGAATCTCTGTGGTCACTAAAAATCCCATGGCACTTATCGTAAGAGCAGAAGTGTGTTAACCCCGGTGCCCTGGCTAAATTCCCATTCTGGCCCTCGTACCATCATGGTCACCTAATCATCCCCAGCCTCCAATTGGCTAATTTATCCCCCCCCCCCTCCCTCCTCCTCCTCTCCCCTTTAACTATTCCCCAGGTCATTGCTGTAAATGAGAATGTGTTCAGTCAATTTACCTGGTAAAATAAGGGTAAAAAAAATAAGTGTGTCTCGTCACCAAAACATTGTGGATTACAAAACAGACGAAAGAAAGAAGCGGGAAGAAGCGGGAAGGAACTTGGCTAGAGTAGACTATAAAGACTATAAAAAAGACTATAAACTTGGTCTGGATTGAGAGGGTACAGGGACCTAACCTATAGTTACCCCATTGGACTTTTCTTGCTGTCTCCAGGCTTGGCAGTAGCTAGCCTGAAATAGACGACAACCGTCTCCTCCAATGAACAGGTTGGACCTGACCCTCTGTTGAACTGTCGGCACTGTCTCAGAACACGTGCACATTCCAAAATGCATTCAAATCGGATGTACTACTGCATATTCGCATTGTTAAACTGCAATATATTGTAGGAGAACCGACTTGTGTATGTGTGCGACTGGGATGTAGAGGGAAACAACTGGTCTTACAGCTCCAGCGCTAACATTAGAGGCCTGCTAACATTAGAGGCCTGCTAACATTACAGGCCTGCTAACATTGCGTGAACATTTGTGTGAGTGATTTATAGTTTACACTATACCACTACTTCCCTCTGGGTGTCAGTGTCAAAACACAGTGTTGTTAGACAAGGTCAAGGTAACGGAGGTGAGTATCAGGATAGGTCAAGTTTACTCAAGTAAAAACAAAAATTGCCCGGTCATGGTTTGCTCATCTTGTTCATTTAATTGAGTTCACTTAACAAGATCATTTCTCCTTGCCAAATTTTAGCAAGGTCAAGCCTTTGTGCTTACATTAAGTTTTTCATGGGATGAAATTAACTTAAAACACTTGGTAAAGTTAACTTAAAATGAGTTCGGCAAGTTTTATTACTTTAAGCAGAGTTTCTCAATCAACCAAGTTAGCTTCAACACGCTAGCAAGTTCACATCAAGAGGTGTTTCCTCAATCACTCAAACTTCCTCTGGAGTTGGACTTGTTCACTGATGAGCACAACTCTTTTCTCCGATAGCTATGGAAATTAGAGAGCTGGTTGTTCGACCCTTGTCCACGCACAAATCAACGCGGCCATTTTGGAAGTCTGCTTCTGTGCCTGATTCGCTTCCATTAAACCCACTTGGAGATAATACAAATATTCACATTAGCATAAACACTGATGGCAGAGAGACAGCGTTGTGGCGTTGTGTGATTGGGATGAGTGCGGTGAGCACTGAGCAGTATCAAGACTCGTTAGAGAAGAGCCTACGCCGACTCCAAAACCCAGTCTAGTCTACACACGGCAGGTTATGCATTCACTGCAAATGAGAGACTGAGGGAGGGAGGATTAGGGGAAGCTATCTCAGGAGTAAAGTGTGCATGAGTGTGTGTGTGTGTGTGTGTGTGTGTGAGTGAGAGAGAGAGAGGAAAGTTTACATAAAGGACTAGGGTTCTGTTCATCTTCCATCTGCATAGCTTGATAACATTTTTCTCTTGTCTTTTCAGAGTTTCATGGTCCAGGGAAGTGACAGGGGACAGATGGTGGGTTTGAGAGAAAGTGATAGAGTGTGGGGGAAAGATGGAGGAGAGGAGGTAGAGGGAAGAGGGAGATTAAGAATAAATAAATACATCAAATTGATGGACTGAATGGAAAATGGGAAAGACCCTTACGGGGGGAAAAAATCACGACTTCACATGTGACATTTCCACATGTTTTGTACATGTGAAACCATGTGTTTTTGGAACACTTCACATGTGATGATATTTCACATTAAGTTTTACATAGATTTTCACATAATCTTTCATACAGTACCAGTCAAAAGTTGACACATCTACTACACCATTATTTTTACTATTGTCTACATTGTAGAATAATAGTGAAGACATCAAAACTATGAAATAGCACATACGGAATAATGTAGTAACCAAAAAAAGTGAGATTCTTCAATGTAGCCATCCTTTGCCTTGATAGCTTTGCACACTCTTGGGATTCTCTCAACCAGCTTCACCTAGAATGCTTTTCCAGCAGTCTGGAAGGAGTTCCCACATATGCTGAGAACTTGTTGGCTGCTTTTCCATCACTCTGCAGTCCAGCTCATCCCAAACCATCTCAACAGGGTTGAGGTCGGGTGATTGTGGAGGACAGGTCATCTGATACAGCACTCCATCACTCTCCTTCTTGGTCAAATAGCCCATACACAGCCTGGAGGTTTGTTGGGTCCTTGTGCTGTTGAAAAACATGTGATAGGAACACTAAATGCAAACCAGATGATGTGGGGGTGCTTTGCTGGTGACACGGTATGTGTGATTTATTTAGAATTCAAGGCACACTTAACCAGTATAGCTACCACAGCATTCTGCAGCGATACAGCATCCCATCACACCTCCTCCTCCATGCTTCACGGTAGGAATTACACATGCAGAGATCATCCGTTCATCAACTCTGCGTCACACAAAGACACGGTGGTTGGAACCAAAAATCTCAAATTTGGACTCAGACCAAAAGGACAGATTTCCACTGGTCTAATGTCCATTGCTCGCGTTTCTTGGCCCAAGCAAATCTCTTCTTCTTATTGGTGCTCCTAAAAAGCAACTAATCCCTTTAAAAACAGCCTATGAGGCGTAGATATGAGTCAACATTGACTACAAAGTGTAAATAGGATAATTTCGGTCATGAAGTAATTCTCGTCTAAAACGGAGTAAACCAGGGATGAGTTTGGATTACAAGCATGTCAACAAATCATACCCCATTTTGCCAAGCTCCACGTGCAAATCGCCCCTCCGCTTCCCTTCATTGAATGGGGCTCCGCTGTTTCATTGCCACAACCCGTTCAAAGGATCAAGGGCCCTATATGGGATTGACCATGCCTCCACAGCCAAAGTTATATGGTTTGCATGCCCTGTCGAAGGACCCTAGCTAATATGCGGAATAGGGGCTTCGAGTTCGAACCCCCAAAAAAGTACCGGTTTATGGCGTTCCTTTTTAAACCTCTGAAATGTACTTCTTAACATTTCACTTGAAATTAAATGACTTCACCATTCAGGGCGGATACTAAAAAGTTCCCATGCTTTTAAAATATCAGTAACGTTCCGGAACAGTATAGATCACTTTAGTTTCTGGTTCTGTGTATCAAATGATTTAGTCCTTTTCCGGTTTTTGGTTCTGTTCCCTGAACCGGTTCCAAACCTCGATTCATACTCCTTGACTCATTCCACATAGTGAAATCAAATTGATATAAGTATTCACACCCCTGAGTCAATACATGCTATTAATCCACTTTGGCAGCAATTACAGCTGTGAGTCTTTCTGGGCAAGTCTCGCAGAGCTTGGTACACCTGGATTATACAATATTTGCACATGATTCTTTTTTAAATTATTCAAGCTTTATCAAGTTGATTGTTGTTCATTGCTAGACAGACATTTTCAAGTCTTGCCATACATTTTCAAGCCAATTTAAGTCAAAACTGTAACTAGGCCACTCAGGAACATTCAATGTTGTCTTGGTAAACAACTCCAGTGTATATTTGGCTTTGGGTTTTAGGTTATTGTCCTGCTGAAAGGTGAAATTTGTCACCTGTGTGTTGGAAAGCAGACTGAATCAGGTTTTCCTCTAGGATTTTGTCTCTACTTAGCTCTATTCTGTTTCTTTTATAAAAATTCATCCCCAGTCCTTGTTGATGACAAGCAGATCCTTAACATGATTCAGCCACCACCATGGTGGTGTTTGGTCCAAACAAAACACTTGGTATTTACACAGAACAAAAATAAAATGCAACATGCAACAATTTCAAAGATGGTACAGAGTTACAATTCATAAGGAAACCAGTCAATTTAAATACATTCAATAGGCCCTAATCTATGGATTGCACATGACTGGGAATACAGATATGCATCTGTTGGTAAAAGATACCTTTTTAAGAAATGTTAGGAGCGTGGATCACCATTTACCTCAATGCAGCGTGACACATCTTCTTCGCATAGAGTTGATCAGGCTGTTCAATGTGGCATTTAGAATGTTGTCCCACTCCTCTTCAATGGCTGTGCGAAGTTGCTGGATATTGGCGGGAACTGGAACAGGCTGTCGTACACGTCGATCCAGAGCATCCCAAACGTGCTCAAAGGATGACATGTCTGGTGAGGATGCAGGCCATGGAAGAACTGGGACATGTTCAGCTTCCAGGAATTTTGTACGGAGCCCTGCGACATGGGGCGGTGCATTATCATGCTGAAACATGAGGTGATGGTGGCGGTTGAATGGCACGACAATGGGCCTCAGGATCTCGTCACGGTATCTCTTGTGTATTGAAATAGATAAAATGCAATTGTGTTTGTTGTCCGGAACTTATGCCTTCCCATACCAAAACCCCACAGCCACCACGGGACACTCAAATTCTCTAAAATGACGTTGAGGCGGCTTATGACAGAGAAATGAATTCTGTCAAGAGCTCTGGTGGACATTTCTGCAGTCAGCATGCCAATTGCACGCTCCCTCAAAACTTGAGACATCTGTGGCATTGTGTTATGTGACAAACTTGCACATTTTAGAGTGGCATTTCATTGTTCCAAGCACAAGGTGCACCTGTATAATGATCATGCGGTTTAATCAGCTTATTCATAAGTCACACCTGTCAAGTAGATAGTGAGCATTCTCCTATGCCAAGATAATCTAACAGGGATGTAAACAAATGTGTGCACAACATTTTATAGAAATAAGCTTTTTGTCAAGTAGGTTAGTATTGTGGATCAACTACAATGTTGTTGATCCATCCTCAGTTCTCTTATCACCGCAATTCAACTCTAAACTGTTTTTAAGTCACCACTGGCCTCATGGTAAAATCCCTGAGCAGTTTCCTTCCTCTACAGCAACTGAGTTAGGAAGGATGCCTGTATCTTTGTCATGACATGGTGTATTGATACACTATCCAAAATGGAATCAATAACGTCACCATGCTCAAAGGGATATTCAATGACTGCTTTTTTTACCCATCTACCAATAGGTGCCCTTTCTTTGCTAGGCAGTGAAAAACCTCCCTGGTCTTTGTGGTTGAATCTGTGTTTGAAATGCACTGCTCTCCCTGAGGGATCGTACAATTGTATGTGTGGGGTACATAGATTAAGTTGTCATTCAAATATCATGTTAAACATTATTGCACACAGGGTGAGTCCATGCAAGCTTTTTTATTTTCAATTAACTTAATCATTTCTAAAAACATAATTCCACTTTGACATTATGGGGTACTGTGTGGAGGCCAATGACACAAAATCTAAATTAAATCCATTTTAAATTCAGGCTGAAGCACAACAAAATGTTGGAAAAGTATCGGAAGTGAAATAGAAAATGTGATGCAGCGATCACGTTGGTTCCACCATGCTAATCATAACCACCATTGATAACGTAAATCAGTGCCCTTTGTGTGCTTGTGTGGGACCGACCAGTGTCTTTAATGAGGGGAGAGGAGCTGATCTACCCATCAATGGGGTGCCCATCCACCATGCCCATCAATGGGGTGCTCGCAAAGATTATTTCACTTATAATTCACTGTATCACAATTCCAGTGGGTGAAAAGTTAAAACATTAAGTTGACTGTGCCTTCAAACAGCTTGGACAATTCCAGAAAATGATGTCATGGCTTTAGAAGCTTCTGTTAGGCTAATTGACATCATTTGAGTCAATTGGAGGTGTACCTGTGGATGTATGTCAAGGCCTACCTTCAAACTCAGTGCCTCTTTGCTTGACATCATGGGAAAATCAAAATAAATCAGCGAAGACCTCAGAAAGAAATGGTAGACCTCCACAAGTCTGGTTCATCCTTGGGAGCAATTTCCAAATGCCTGAAGATACCACGTTCATCTGTAAAAGCAATAGTATGCAAGTATAAGCACCATGGGACCAAACAGCCATCATACAGCTCAGGAAGGAGACGTGTTCTGTCTCAGAGATTAACGTACTCTGGTGCGAAAAGTGCAAATCATCCCCAGAACAACAGCAAAGAACCTTGTGAAGATGCTGAAGGAAACGGGTACAAAAGTATCAATATCCACAGTAAAACGAGTCCCATATCGACATAACCTGAAAGGCCGCTCAGCAAGGAAGAAGCCACTGCTCCAAAACTGCAATAAAAAAAGCCAGACTACGGTTTGCACATGGGGACAAAGATCGTACTTTTTGGAGTTTGGTCTGATGAAACAAAAATAGAACTGTTTGGCCATAATGACCATCATTGTGTTTGGAGGAAAAAGAGGGAGGCTTGCAAGCTGAAGAACACCATCCCAACCATGAAGCACGGGGGTGGCAACATCATGTTGTGGGGGTGCTTTGCTGCAGGTGGGACTGGTGCACTTCACAAAATTGATGGCTGCATGAGGATGGAAAATTATGTTGATATATTGAAGCAACATCTCAAGACGTCAGTCAGAAAGTTAAAGCTTGGTCGCAAATGGGTCTTCCAAATGGACAATGACCCCAAGCATACTTTCAAAGTTGTGGCAAAATGGCTTAAGGACAACAAAGTCAAGGTATTGGAGTGGCCATCACAAAGCCCTGACTGAATTCCTATAGAAATGTGTGGGCAGAACGGAAAAAGCATGTGCGAGCAAGGAGGGCTACAAACCTGACTCAGTTACATCAGCTCTGTCAGGAGGAATGGGCCAAAATTCACCCAACTTATTGTGGGAAGCTTGTGGAAGGCTAACCGAAACATTTGACCCAAGTTAAACAATTTAAAGGCAATGCTACCAAATACTAATTGAGTGTATGTAAACTTCTAACCCACTGGGAATGTGATGAAAGAAATACAAGCTGAAATAAATCATTCTCTCTACTATTATTCTGACATTTCACATTCTTAAAATAAAGTGGTGATCCTAACTGACCTAAGACAGGGAATTTTTACTAGGATTAAATGTCAGGAATTTTGAAAAACTGAGTTTAAATGTATTTGGCTAAGGTATATGTAAACTTCCGACTTCAACTGTATGTCTCTCCCAAAGCGGTCTCTCCTGTGAGCCCACACCAAGCGTCTCCATTTTATCAGCGCTAGCTGTCTCGGAAATTAGCTCCTTGATAAATATTTATGGAGGACAATTTGACACAATCCATCACCTAAATTGGAGTTCTCTTAGAGGCGCCGCGGCACTAAAACGACTGTGAAGCGCTTCCAATCATGAGGGAGATCGGGAGAGCTGGCTTCGATGAGAGGGATGAAGAGGATGGCGTTGGTGGTCTTGTAAATTCGAGGGGATGGAAGAACATGGCAGACGATGCAAAGACAACTGTAGTCCGCTCTGTCAGTAAACATTGTTTCAGATGAATTACTTAGAACAGATAAAGAGTAACGTTAGAGTAGAGCAGAAAAACGAAATAAAATAAAAAATAGAAAACCTGTCCACACAATGTGGAAATTTGCCTTGGGCTTCAAACTATGACATTGACGGACATCCAAAACATAAAACAACATTAACAGCATCACTTCACTTCATCTAAACTTCCCATCTCCCTCCCACTCCACTGGTACAACTCACCTCCGTTATGTCAAACACTCTCTATTTAACAGGCTTATGAGGACGTGACCCTGAGAGTAGGCATTGATTTACATGGCACTCAGACAGACAATGTATCTGCGGCCCAAATGGTACCCTGTTCCCTATATAGTGCAGTACTTCTGACGGGGGGGGCAGTTGGTGCCATCTACCTTGTCATTTCTTATCTGATCTGTCACGCTGATGCAAAGTTTCCCCCCTATGTACAGATGTAAGACCCGCTTCCTTTCCCCCCAATCCTAACCTTAACCAATAGTGGGGGAAATTCTTAACTAACCCCAGATCAGCATTTGTCCCAGAAGGGGTTGTCGACGGACAATCCTAGTGAAAAAACACTGATATGTAGTGAAAACAGAATTGAGATGAGGACACCCCATTCCAATAAACACCGCAATAACGTGAGAATGTGGACCTGGGTAACTGACTCCGGTCACACAGCTCAGTGGGAAAATCTCAGTGTGACAATTGGACCGTACTGTTTACACTGTTTGTTTAGACCGCTCACAATTTAGCTGGCTTATCTACAACATAGCAGTGACGCATGTCAGGTTAAACATGTTCTGTTGATCAGACATGCTTTAGGCTACTCCTGCAGGTCATCAAGATGACAAGATTATCCAGGAAAGAGATTCATCAAATCGTTTGTCGTCCCCCCCCCCCCCCCCCCCCACAAAAAGTGGGCTCTGTCTCGTCCATGGTTTGACATGATACACATCGATTCGAAAGTGAGACGATACTTTTTCTCTCTCAATGTCTCTTTCTCCAGATTGACTGCTTGTTGTGTACGCCTGTCTAAGACCCCATTCTCTGTCTCTCTCCCTACCGCTTATGCCTTTCCCTTCCCCTCTCCCCCCTCAACCCTCTCTCGATCCACTTGACTATCATTTGCTTTCCCTCTCCCTCCATCTTCCCTTCTTTCATTCCCATCCGATGCTTCTCTTCCTCCCCCTCCTTCACCCCTCTCCTATCCTTTCCCCGTTCCCCTTAGCGTCCCCCCTCTCTCCCTCTCAAGAAAGACAGGGGGCAACGCTCTGAGTTAATTGCAGCTGTGCAGAGATGCTGGCGGATTGTGATTCTCCAGCCCTGATGAGATGCTCAATCAGTGGCCCAAATGGCACCCTATTACCTATATATAGAGCAGTACTTCCTACCGGGCCCAAAACGCAGAGGTCAAAAGAAGTGCACTATATAGGAAATAGGGTGCCCTTTGAGACGCAGCTGTCTTGATTGGGGCCCGGGAAAATATGCCACAGCCACCGTTGCAGAAAAGCTAAAAAAAAAAATTAAAAAGCAAAGCCTTTTCGCCAATCACCCTATATACAACAGCTGGAGTGCGTCCTGTCTCATTTGCCATCGGCGACACCATGGGGCCAGCCGTGGCTTTTTGTTTTCCTCCTCTCAAAAAGGCTGCTCTGGGACACTTGTTGCCATGGCGATCGGTGATGTGGCCGTACATACGGATGGACACACTTTTTTTTTTTTATGTCATCGATTATAATAAACAAGAGCTCGGGGAGCAGTGATATTGAAAAGTGCCCTTTTAGTGAGAGAGGTAAAAGTGTTTACTAGTACATATGCTCTGCTTCCTCCAAACAGGTCTGAGTCCACTGTATAAACACGGAATAAAACAGTTCTAGACCGGCGGACTGGCTTGGCCTCCCGCTGACTGGAGAGCAGGGTTTTCAGTCTAGAGACAACGCTGCGGGGAGGTTGTATGTAAAAATAACCATTGGACGCCACACACGCTCTCACCAAGCTCTAAGAAACATACGCTTCTCAGAACATTATGTGCTAGCTGGTCATAAGAATTGCAATACGCATCAGCACCGAAGTATCGTGATAGTATCGTTTTATGAGGTCCCTGGCAATTACCAGCCTTATTATACTCAGCAATAACAGTTGAGAGAAGGTGGGGGGGGGGGGGGGAGGCATTTCTCAGAGGAGATGACATCCAAGTGCGCTGCTTTGAGGAAGCATTAAAACTAATCAACTAAACAAACGTGGCATATCAACGTTCCCGACACAGCTCCTCCAAACTGTTCTGACAGTTAAATGAAGTCATCACACGCTGCATTCAAAATGTTGCCTAGCGAGAGCTCATATCTATACAGTATGTAAATGAAGGATCATGGCTTGTATGTGCATAGCGCTTTTCAGTAGGTCGGAAACGGCTTTACATTTTTCCGGGCTCATTTACGGCATCAATCTCCTCCAAAAGGTGGCTATATTGCTAGAATTACTATTAAAAAAAAACAGCACTCACTTTCAAACTACCACCAACACTACTAAGCAGCATCTCAAATGGCACCCTACTCCTTTCCCTATGGGCCCTGTTCAAAAGTAGTGCACTACAAAAGGGAATAGGGTGCCATTTGGGAAGCAGCATGGTATCTCTGTCCCATTCATATATACACACAGAGACATTCAGTCCTTACTGGTTGTTTAAAGCTGGCGTAGCAGATGGCAAGGCATCTAAACTGACCCATGACCAGTCAGTAGAGATTGAACTGCCCTAAGGCTAGTGCGAGAGCATTGGAGGACAGGACAACAATAGTGCACCTAGACTGACCTAGGATCTGTTATCAAGCTGTGCCTAAGTTTCAGACTGGAAAGTTGAGTTTACCCATCCAGAATCCCAGGCTACACAGGAGAAAAAAGAAAATCGAATTCCAGTTATATTTATTTTTCCTTGTAGAAAAGCATTGAGGAAAGTTTGAATTACAGTTTACTTTCTGAATTAACTGAATTGAAAAGGGAGTTTACCCTAACCCTGGTGTCCAGTTGTCACATCATGTCAACACATGAGGTAATGGCCATAGAGGAACGGGCTGGCATTTAGAGTGTTAGTACTGAGAAGGTCAGGGCTAGGTTTCAACTCATTACAAAAGGTCTGCTCCTTGGCAAAGTCTTGTGCCACTATCAATCAAGCACTACTTAAATAAAACCCATTAGGAAACGTTATGTACTGAATTTCCCGCCAAAGAAACATGGGGTTCTCAGAACATGATTTGCTAGCTGAGTATCCTGCAACATTCTCAGAACATTGTGAGAAGGTTGTACGCAAAATATCCATAGGACAACGACACTTTCACCGAGCTAAGAAGCATGTGGTCTTCAGAACGTTATGTTCTAGCAGGGTCGTGATAGTCGCAATACATATCGTATCGGCACCTAAGTATCGCGGAAAATATTGTTTTGTGAGGTCCGTGGCAATTACCAACCAACCAACCTTGCTGTTTTTACCACCACTTTGCACAGTGACCCAAACTGCCCCCATGAAACTAAAGCTGAGCTTTTGTCATGGTTGTGGACATGACAGAGGACCGATGTGGAGATCCCTGGTAGGGAGCGGATGTGCACCGTGGGACAGAGAGGGAAAAGAGACGTTGTCTAAATTTGATGCATGTGTCTACCTCCCTGCTTTGGGCTGTGTGCTTGGCTGCTGCTATTGTTCCCACCTGACTGCATATGAGTCATAAGTCACACAGGGAGAATCAGCAGCAGAGAGAACGCTTGGGCTTATACTGAGAAACAGCACAGTCTCCTGAGGATGGATGTATGTGTGTTAGGGATGTGACAAGTGGACACATTTTCTTCAATTTTAAAAAACAGAAGTTTTTTGTTGTTTTCCGTTAAAACAATAAGTAAAATTAAAATTCTTTGCGATATCACAGTGCAGTAGAGCTGCTGCAAGCAATGGTTTGCACTAGGCCTATCTCTCTGCAATCAAAAGCAGTATCTCGCAGGCCTCCCAAGTGTGACAGGGAGCGGAAGTCTCATATTGCGGTGCACAATTTGCCCAGCGTCGTCTGGGTTAGGGGAGGGTTTGGCCGGGGGGGATTTACTTGGCTCAACGCACTCTAGCGACTCTTTGTGGCGTGCCAGGCGCCTGCGGTCGTCAGTTGAACGGTGTTTCCTCCGACACATTGGTGTGGCTGGCTGCCAGGTTAAGCGAGCAGTTGTTAAGCGCGGCTTGGCCAGTCATGTTTTGGGAAAACGCATGACTCAACCTTCACCTCTCCAGAGCCCATTGGGGACCTCCTGTGATAAGACAAGATCGTAATCACAAAATTGGAAAATAATGTTTACTATTTTCTACATTGTAGAATAATAGTGAAAACATCAAAACTATGTAATAACACATGTGGAATCAAGTAGTAAGCAAAAAAGTGTTTAACAAATCAAAATATATTTTATATTTGAGATTCTTCAAAGTAGCCACCCTTTGCCTTGATGAAAGCTTTGCACTCTCTTGGCATTCTCTCAACCAGTTTCATGACGTAGTCACCTGGAATGCATTTCAGTTAAACAGGTGTGCCTTAAAAGTTCATTTGTGGAATTTCTTTCCTTCTTAATGCATTTGAGCATTAAGTTGTGTTGTGACAAGGTAGGGGTGGTATACACAAGATAGTCCTATTTCGTAAAGGCCCAAGTCCATATTATGGCAAGAACAGCTCAAATAAGCAAAGAGAAACGACAGTCCATCAGTCCGCCAAAGGAATGCTAGACCCAGAGTTACCTCTGCTGCAGAGGATAAGTTCATTAGAGTTACCAGCCTCAGAAATTGCAGCCCAAATAAATGCTTCACAGAGTTCAAGTAATAAACACATCTCAACATCAACTGTTCAGAGGAGACTGCGTGAATCAGGCCGTCATGGTCGAATTGCTGCAAAGAAACCACTACTAAAGGACATTGATAAGAGGAAGAGATTTGCTTGGGCCAAGAAACACAAGCAATGGACATTAGACTGGTGGAAATCTGTCCTTTGGTCTGATGAGTCCAAATTAGATTTTTGGTTCCAACCGCTGTGTCTTTGTGAGACAGACTAGGTGGACGAAGGATGATTTCAGCATGTGTGGTTCCCACCGTGAAGCATGGAGGAGGAAGTGTGATGGTACTTTGCTGGTGAACCGTCATCAGTGAATTGTTTAGAATTCAAAGCAGACTTAACCAGCATGGCTACCCCTGCATTCTGCAGTGATACGCCATCCCATCTGGTTTGTGCTTAGTGTTACTATAATTTGTTTTTCAACAGGACAATGACCCAACACACCTCCAGGCTGTGTAAGGGCTATTTGACCAAGAAGGAGAGTGATGGAGTGCTGCATCAGTTGACCTGGCCTCCATAATCCCCCGACCTCAACCCAATTGAGATGGTTTGGGATGAGTTGAACCGCAGAGTGAAGGAAAAGCAGCCAACAAGTGCTCAGCATATGTGGGAACTCCTTCAAGGCTGTTGGAAAAGCATTCCAGGTGAAGCTGGTTGACAGAATGCCAAGATTTTGCAAAGCTGTCATCATGGCAAAGGTTGGCTGCTTTGAAGAATCTCAAATATACAATATATGTTGATTTGTTTATTTGAAGGGAAAAATAAATATATACACTGCTCAAAAAAATAAAGGGAACACTAAAATAACACATCCTAGATCTGAATGAATGAAATATTCTTATTAAATACTTTTTTCTTTACATAGTTGAATGTGCTGACAACAAAATCACACAAAAATTACCAATGGAAATCAAAATGTATCAACCCATGGAGGTCGGGATTTGGAGTCACACTCAAAATTGTGGAAAACCACACTACAGGCTGATCCAACTGATGTAATGTCCTTAAAACAAGTCAAAATGAGGCTCAGTAGTGTGTGTGGCCTCCACGTGCCTGTATGACCTCTCTACAATGCCTGGGCATGCTCCTGATGAGGTGGCGGATGGTCTCCTGAGGGATCTCCTCCCAGACCTGGACTAAAGCATCCGCCAACTCCTGGACAGTCTGTGGTGCAACGTGGTGGATGGAGCGAGACATGATGTCCCAGATGTGCTCAATTGGATTCAGGTCTGGGGAACGGGCGGGCCAGTCCATAGCATCAATGCCTTCCTCTTGCAGGAACTGCTGACACACTCCAGCCACATGAAGTCTAGCAGTGTCTTTCATTAGGAGGAACCCAGGGCCAACCGCACCAGCATATGGTCTCAAAAGGGGTCTGAGGATCTCATCTCGGTACCTAATGGCAGTCAGGCTACCTCTGGCGAGCACATGGAGGGCTGTGCGGCCCCACAAAGAAATGCCACCCCACACCATGACTGACCCACTGCCAAACCGGTCATGCTGGAGGATGTTGCAGGCAGCAGAACGTTCTCCACGGCGTCTCCAGACTCTGTCAGGTCTGTCACATGTGCTCAGTGTGAACCTGCTTTCATCTGTGAAGAGCACAGGGTGCCAGTAGCGAATTTTCCAATCTTGGTGTTCTCTGGCAAATGCCAAAACGTCCTGCACGGTGTTGGGCTGTAAGCACAACCCCCACCTGTGGACGTCGGGCCCTCATACCACCCTCATAGAGTCTGTTTCTGACCGTTTGAGCAGACACATGCACATTTGTGGCCTGCTGGAGGTCATTTTGCAGGGCACTGGCAGTGCTCCTCCTGCTCCTCCTTGCACAAAGGCGGAGGTAGCGGTCCTGCTGCTGGGTTGTTGCCCTCCTACGGCCTCCTCCACGTCTCCTGATGTACTGGCGTGTCTCCTGGTAGCGCCTCCATGCTCTGGACATTACGCTGACAGACACAACAAACCTTCTTGCCACAGCTCGCATTGATGTGCCATCCTGGATGAGCTGCACTACCTGAGCCACTTGTGTGGGTTGTAGACTCCGTCTCATGCTACCACTAGAGTGAAAGCACCGCCAGCATTCAAAAGTGACCAAAACATCAGCCAGGAAGCATAGGAACTGAGAAGTGGTCTGTGGTCACCACCTGCAGAACCACTCCTTTATTGGGGGTGCCTTGCTAATTGCCTATAATTTCCACCTGTTGTCTATTCCATTTGCACAACACCATGTGACATTTATTGTCAATCAGTGTTGCTTCCTAAGTGGACAGTTTGATTTCACAGAAGTGTGATTAACTTGGAGTTACATGGTGTTGTTTAAGTGTTCCCTTTATTTTTTTGAGCAGTGTATATGCTCAAAACAAATTTAGGCAGCAGGGCTTTTAATCTAGCAGGTGATTGATTGTCTCTGCTGTAACCAATAAGCTTGATCGTGCTTCTTGGTAATAGATAGCTGGAGCCCTGAGCTGGAGAACTTAACTATGTAAGATTTGCCAAATAAATTATAAGCAGTGGCGTATGCCACTGCATGCACACCCGCAGCCCCTCACGCAAAAGCACACAAGTACACGTACACACACTTTACACCAGGCGTCCAATAATCATGGTCTTGTTATTCTTTCAATTGAAAAAAAGCAAATAAAGTGTCACCCTGTTACAAATGATTTTTTTTTTTTAATGATTGGGCAGCATCCCCCTGCAACCATTACAAGTACAACATAAAAAACACCAGAATAGGCTTTTTTATTTAGGCAATAAAGTTATATACACACTAATCTTCAATGTGATAAAAAAAAACGGCTTCCCCCCTCGAACTTAACCAATCAGATCAGTGTGCTCATTGCTTTGCCGCAAATGACTGCGCTCGTTCACTTCATAACTCCAAGTCCAATTAATCGGTGTTATTAATGAAAACGATGTAAGACAAATTGCTAGCCAGACAGTGGAAAATGTGGAGCAGAGACGAGCCGTTGTCATTGTTACCACCACCCGTGGAGAATCAGAATGTCTGCATACAAAGGCACATTATTCCCAAATATGCGAGCGGGCAAATCCAGGCTACCCACAG
Source organism: Oncorhynchus clarkii lewisi (assembly GCF_045791955.1). NCBI lineage: Eukaryota > Metazoa > Chordata > Actinopteri > Salmoniformes > Salmonidae > Oncorhynchus > Oncorhynchus clarkii. Next base: position 49,917,542 of record NC_092148.1, on the reverse strand, counting down.
AGCCCCTTGAGGAGAATGTATTTTTTGTGTTCCGGCCTACTCCTGATTTACCATGTCTACTGGGTTGGGATAGAGGGAGTATGTCTCGGATCCAGTTTCTAGTGTGGGTTGAGTAAGAATGCATTGGAAGGATTTGTTTAGACTGTCTCGTTTGAAAAATTAGGTTGGGACGGCAGTGTCGAAGACAATTGCCTGGGTGCCAGCGTTTCTGCTGCAGCCAACTGACCAACCACACACACACCATCCTAAATCATGTTACAGTTAAAGGGCTTAAAACTATCTCGCTCTCTTCTCCCACCCTCCCATCTGATCACATGAGCTTGTCCCACTCCTATTGACAAATGCCAGTATGCCCGGTCTATTTCCCCGTGGTGGTGGTGGGGGGGGGGTGGATTGAGTGGCATTGGATTGGATTTCCGGGATTACAGTACCGGTACCCACACAGACATTCTGGAGTAAAGTGAGGTCTACAGTATTCCTGTATTCTCCTACACAGTTCTGTAAGGGCTTTAAACACATACACACACAGGCCAGAGCAGGTTTTCATCAAGGATCTCTGTACTTTGCTCCGTTCATCCTTGCTTCGATCTTGACTCCCAGTCCCTGTCGCTGAAAAACACCCCCACAGCATGATGCTGCCACCACGCATTACCGTAGGGATGGTGCCAAGTTTCCTCCAGACATGACGCTTGGCATTCAGGACAAAAAGTTGAATCTTGGTTTCATCAGACCAGAGAATCTTGCCTTTTGGCAAACTCCAAGTGGGCTGTCATGTGCTTTTTACTGATGAGTGGCTTCCATCTGGCCACCATAAAGGCCTGATTGGTGGAGTGCTGTAGAGATGGTTGTCCTTCTGGAAGGTTCTCCCATCTCCACAGAGGAACTCTGGAGCTCTGTCAGAGTGAACATTGAGTTCTTGGTCAGTTTGGCCGGGCTCTAGGAAGAGTCTTGGTGGTTCCAAACTACTTCCATTTAAGAATGATGGGGGACACTGTTCTTGAGGACCTTCAATGCTGCAGACATTTTCTGGTACCCTTCCGCAGATCTGTGCCTCGACACAACCCTGTCTCGGAGCTCTACGGACAATTTCTTCGACCTCATGGCTTGGTTTTTGCTCTGACATGCACTGTCAACTGTGGGACCTTATATAGACAGGTGTGTCTTTCCAGATCATGTCCAATCAATTGAATTTACCACAGGTGGACTCCAATCAAGTTGTATAAACATCAAGGAAGATCAATGGAAACAAGATGCACCTGGGCTCAATTAAATGTAATATTTCTTTTTTTTTTTTATATACATTTTCAAAAATGTCTAAAAACCTGTTTTCGTTTTTATTATTGTGTATTGTGTGCAGATTGTTGAGGATTTATTTTTATTTAATCAATTTTAGAACACGTCTGTAACGTAACAAAATGTGGAAAAAGTCAAGGGGTCTGAATAGTCTCCTAAGGCACTGTATACCGGGGTATTTGGAAATAGCCACAGGATTTTTTTTTTTCAATACTATCAATACTGTTGAAACTATTTCACACATTTGAATATTTTTGTATTTGTATTTATTATGGATCCCCATTAGCTCCTGCCAAGGCAGCAGCTATTCTTCCTGGGGTCCAGCAAAATTAAGGCAGTTTATACAGTTGTAAAAAACATTACATTACTGTACATTCACAACACACTGTGTGCCCTCAGGCCCCTACTCCACCACATATCTAGAGTACTAAATCCTTGTGTGTGTATAGTGTGTATGTTATCGTGTGTGTGTGCATGCGTGTGTCTGTGCCTATGTTTGTGTTGCTTCACAGTCCCCGCTGTTCCATAAGGTGTTTTATTTAAATCAAATTTTACTGCTTGCATCAGTTACTTGATGTGGAATAGAGTTCCATGTAGTCATGGCAATATATAGTACTGTGCGCCTCCCATAGTGTGTTCTGGACTTGTGGACTGTGAAGAGACCCCTTGTGGCATGTCTTGTGGTGTATGGATGGGTGACCGAGCTGTGTTCCAGTAGTTCAGACAGACAGCTCGGTGCATTCAACATGTCAATACCTCTCATAAATACCAGTAGTGATGAAGTCACGCTCCTTCAGCCAGGAGAGATTGACATGCATATTATTGATATTAGCTCTCTGTGTACCTCCAAGGGCCAGCCGTGCTGCCCACTCCTTTTTTTGTGGTACCTGACCACACGAATCAAGGTGCGGCAAAACTAGGGCCTGTAGGACCTGCCTTGTTGATAGTGTTGTTAAGTATTGATAACCTTCGGATTACAGAGGCTCAGTGGAGTTTGAAAATAGCTCCCCTTGTGTTCAGTGCCGGTATATCCCGGGATGGCACAAGGTCGGTATGAAAGGTATGAAAAATCAGGATACCATCAAAGGCTACTACACACGCTAGCTAAACGTAGCTCATCCCAGCATCTACATGTGCCCTGGAAACCTCACTACAAACCTTTCCCAACAGTACAACTGGCCACATCCACAGCTCACAGGATCCATGGCACAGAAACAGGCATTTTGGCTCTCGACTCAAATAACAACTTCCATGTAAAACAGCACAGGTGGTAGAGCATGGCACTAGGAACGCCAGGGTCATGGGTACAATTCCTGCTGGAGCCACCCATACGACCACGTATGCACTCACTAATGTCAGGCAGATAAAATAGTCTGCTAAATGGTATGTATTAAAGCTACATGGGGCATTCTCTGGGTCCTACCTGATTGGCCTGAGACCCACGCAGGAGCACATACTCCACACACAGTTGGTAAGCATCTTGCGTCCTCACCTCCGTAGCTAACGGAATAGATCACAGGCTTCTGGTCCTTTAAAAAAAAATCCAGCTCTGTTGGTTTTGCTCCTTCAACGGGTTTGCTGAAGCAGCAAAGTCCATGCGAGAAGATACAGAGAACGAAAACGCAGCGCCATTCGGATGGTGTGCACTGGGCATCTAATTTTTTTTAAATGTCTTAACAGGCAATGCAGAAAAAACCATCCAAACACACTGAGATGGGAGGGAAAAAGAGGAGATGGAGGAGGAATAACATGCCACAGCTGGGTCAGTGTATTAGATCATCTCTGATCCTCTCAATCCCAGCGTAACATGGCACAGACGACATAATGAAACTGAAGCCTGGTACAACAGATTACATTCGTGGTCAGTCACAACAGCTTTCAGGACTTTTTTTGGGGGGGGGGGGGGGGTCCCCGATTTGAATGTCGTCATCTTCCTTCTATGGAATGACATTTTCAAGTCGCCCAGTAAAATACTACTTGAGTAAAAGTATTTGGTTTTAAATATACTCAAGTATCAAAAGTATGATTAATTTCAAATTCAAAATGTACAGATAGTAGTGAGTCCGCCAGATCAGATGCAGTAGGGATGACCAGGGATGTTCTCTTGATAAGTGTGTGAAATGGTCCATTTTCTGTTCTGCTAAGCATTCGAAATGTAATGAGTATGTTTGGGTGTCAGGGGAAATGTATGGTGTAAAAAGTACTTTAGGAATGGAGTGAAGTACATTTTTTAATATAAATAGTAAAGTACAGATACTTTAAAGTACTACTTAAGTATTTTTCTGGGGTATTTTTACTTAAGTACACCCCCAACTAGCGCAAGGTGCAGGCACCGCCAGCTAGCGCAAGGTGCAGGCACCGCCAGCTAGCGCAAGGTGCAGGCACCGCCAGCTAGCGCATGGTGCAGGCACCGCCAGCTAGCGCAAGGTGCAGGCACCGCCAGCTAGCGCAAGGTGCAGGCACCACCAGCTAGCGCAAGGTGCAGGCACCGCCAGCTAGCGCAAGGTGCAGGCACCGCCAGCTAAGCCAAGGTGCAGGCACCGCCAACTAGCGCAAGGTGCAGGCACCGCCAACTAGCGCAAGGTGCAGGCACCGCCAACTAGCGCAAGGTGCAGGCACCGCCAACTAGCGCAAGGTGCAGGCACCGCCAACTAGCGCAAGGTGCAGGCACCGCCAACTAGCGCAAGGTGCAGGCACCGCCAACTAGCGCAAGGTGCAGGCACCGCCAACTAGCGCAAGGTGCAGGCACCGCCAACTAGCGCAAGGTGCAGGCACCGCCAACTAGCGCAAGGTGCAGGCACCGCCAACTAGCGCAAGGTGCAGGTACCGCCAACTAGTGCTAGCTAATGCTACCTACAGTAGCTAAAAATGTGTACTAAACAAAAATATAAACACAAACATGTATAGTGTTGGTACAATGTTTCATGAGCTGAAATAAAAGATCACATTTAACCACGTCAGACCAGGAACTCCACATCCGCCTTCTTAACCTGCGGGATCGTCTGAGACCAGCCACCTGGACAGCTGATGAAACTGTGGGTTTGCACAAACGAAGGATGTCTGCACAAACTGTCAGAAACCATCTCAGGGAAGCTCATCTACGTGCTTTTCATCCTCACCAGGATCTTTAACCTGACTGCAGTTCGGCGTCGTAACAGATCTGCATGGGCAACCGCTCACCTTCGATGGCCTCTGGCATACTGGAGTGTGCTGAACCCCGGTTTCATTTGTACTGGTCAGTTGGCAGATAATATCGTTATAATATTGTCCAAAAATAATATTGCGATATGAAACTATAGATTTTTTTTTCTCCCATCACTCAACGTGTCGAAACAAGACACTTAATCAGCAAAAGCTGGGCATACAACTAGTTTCACATTGCTGTGACAAGGGAAACTGACTGAAAGTCTGACTGACAAAATGGAGCACTTACAAAGTATCGTAATCTCCACACCTAGAACCAAATCTGTCACAAGAGATTTCCGTTTGCTAAGTTTTTTGCCAGGCTGGTTCTCTCAGAGAGACATTGGCAAAGAGCACAGCATCAGTAACTGTCTGGAACCAAACTCACATTTCCAACCAAGAGGAATACATTCAATAGCAGAGCCCAACAAAACCCCTCAAATGCTCTAAAAATCACACCAGTACCGTGGTAATAGACTTGGTTCTGGAGTTCTAGACCTCATTCAAGACGCACGTTGCCCATTTCAAAACGGGAGCAAGGAGGCGAGAATACCAGGTTATCACTACAACTTTGTGGTTCAGACATGAGAGATGGTGAATGGATAGGGTGATCCCTTGGCTTTCTGGTTACTCCTGTACTGCATCATATTGGATAGCAGGTTGTGGCATTGCTATTAAGGTGTGTGTGTGTGTGTGTGTGTGTGTGTGTGTGTGTGTGTGTGTGTATGCTTGTGACAGAGGGATGAGCATAGGCTCCCAGACAATCTGCTCCATCCACACCCCTGCTGTGACATCAAGACCAATCCATTTACACTGCTGAGACCATTGGGCTGCTGACAGTACAAACGCTGCTGGAGTAATGCCTGATACAAAAACTACTTGTACAGATACATACAAAAAGTTAGCAGACACACACACACACACACAATAATAGGCATGAACACACTACACCATACTTAAGAATACAAAACGCAACACACCAAATACACAAATCACACACAACCGTCTTGATTAGTGTGCACTTAAAATACACTCACCATGCCTGAAATGGGACTCTTCAGTCTAAGGATTAGGCGTCCAAATGACAGACGTTTCCCTAAGTGCTTCCTCAAACAGCCAGTGACACCGTGTCATCTCAATGTAAACAGAGAGAGCCGAGAAGGGGTGGAGGCTATCGGTGTCACGATGCATTTAATTGACAGGTGAGGAAATGATTAAACCAGGTCAGCCAGGTCCCGGTTCAAATCTGAACTCATCATAAGGGGCTGCAATGGCTTGCACGTCTGCGTACCCACATCCGTACCCACATCCGTACCCACATCCGTATCCACACATGCAGTCAGAGCCGGCCCTCGTCTTTTGGAGGGCCTAAGTGAAATGTTGGAAGCAAAACATTTTAGTGGCCCCCCCTCTTGAGAGTGGAGAGAAAAAAAATATAATGTTCACTGCAATTCTTTATTCATTTCTTGCAATTCTACACATTTTGCCATGAGGTGCAGAGAAAAAAATATACATTTTAAACAAGTTAGCTGCAATCCTACTCATTTTGCCATAGGGTGGAGGGAGGGGGGGGGTTGAACCACGGATTTATCCACGGCCTACAAAAGTTCCAGTTCCCCATCCCTGATCTGTCGTATTGTGTTCAAGATGTGAGTCAGATTGCTACCAATGAGGCCGTAAACATTGCAAACGGCATCCTATTCCCTAAATAGTGCACTTCATGCATTCCATACATGGTAAAAAATTAAAAAATAAAAAGAATAGTGCTCTATATAGGAAATAGGGTGCCATTTGGTACACTACCCCAGAGAGAATTAATGATTGGGAGTTGATCGAGCTTGGTGGTTGGTTGGTGCTCAAGGCTATTTCCTGGTTTTGCTCTACGGACTGAACTACTCAGCCCAGTGACCTAAAGGGGTGACTGACCTAGTAGTCTGAGCTCAGTCATCAACCACCAGCAATGCCACCCAACAATAGCAGAGTTCTATGAACAATACACCGAGAGAGCAAAACATTGGGAACACTTTCCATGAGTCTGACCAGGTGAATCCAGGTGAAAGCTATGATCCCTTATTGATGTCACCTGTTAATTCCACTTCAATCCGTGTAGATGAAGGGGAAGAGACAGGTTAAAAGGGGGATTTTTAAGCCTTGAGACAATTGAGACATGGATTGTGTATGTCTCATTCGGAGGGGGGATGGGCAAGACAACATACAGTATTTAAGTGCCCTTGAAGTGGGTATGGTAGTAGGTGCCAGGCACACCAGTTTGAGTGTGTCAAGAACTGCAACACTGCTGGGTTTTTCATGGTCAACAGTTTCCCGTCTGTCTCAACAATGGTCAACTACCCATAGGATGTCCAGCCAACTTGGGATGCATTGGAGTCATCATGGGCCAGCATCCCTGTTGAACTCTTGACACCTTGTACAGTCCATGCCCCGAGGAATTTAGTCTGTTCTGAGGGCAAAAGGGGGTGCAACTCAATATTAGTAAAGTGTTCCTAATGTTTTGTACGCTCTGTATAGCCACTATATCCAACAATATATACAGTTTTGGGGAGTAACTGATTACATGTAATCTGATTACAAAAAAACCTAACAAAATCAGTTACGTTACCATAAATATTGTCATCAGATTACATAATGAAAAACTACTTTTAATTTTTTTAAATATTTAACTATGCAAGTCAGTTAAAAGAACAGACACCTCACAAGTCCTCAACTGGCCAGTTTTATTGCTTCTTTAAAAAGAACAGTTTCCAGCTGTACTAACATAATTGCAAAGGGTTTTCTAATGATCAATTAGCCTTTTTAAAATGATAAACTTGGATTAGCTAACACAACGTGCCATTGGAACACAGGAGTGATGGTTGCTGATAATGGGCCTCTGTATGCCTATGTAGATATTCCATAAATATGCCGTTTCCAGCTACAATAGTCATTTACAACATTAACAATGTCTACACTGTATTTCTGATCAATTTTATGTTATTTTAAATGGACAATTTTTTTTTTAGCTTTTCTTTAAAAAAACAAGGATATTTCTAAGTGACTCCTAACTTTGAAAGGTAGTGTACATAGGTGATTTTTGGATGTCTGTGAATCCAGAGACACAAAAAAATCAAGGCAACAACATTATTGAAACAAGGACAGTGAAAAATCATTGTTGAGTCTCTTAACCTATTGAGTGTAGGGGGCAGTATTTTGATGTTTGGATGAAAAACGTACCCAAATGAAACTGCCTATTTCTCAGGCCCAGAATCGAGAATATGCATAGAATTGTTATATTAGGATAGAAAACTCTAAAGTTTCCAAAACTGTCAAAATATTGTCTGTGAGTATAACAGAACTGATATTGCAGGTGAAAAGCTGAGAAAAATCCAACCCGGAAGTACTGTCTTTCCTGAAAGCTCTCTGTTCCATTGCCTGCCTTCGCTCCATTTAAAAGGGATATTCCTTTTCCTATGGCTTCCACATGTTTGTGAACAGTCTTTAGACATAGTTTTGGGCTTTTATTTTGAAAAATGAGCGAGAAAGATCACATTGTGTTATTGTATGGCTGGGTGCCAGCAGCATTTTGCATGTGCAACAGCTTGGAGCAGACATTTTCTCTCTCTCCTATTGAAGAAGCTACAGTCCGGTTGAAATATTATCGATTATATATTGTAAAAACAACCTGAGGATTGATTATAAAAAACATTTGACATGTTTCTACGAACTTCACGGATACTATTTGGAATTTTCTTCTGCCCGGTCGTGACCGCTTGAGCCTGTGGATTTCTGAACATAACGCGCCAACCAAATGGAGGTATTTTGGATATAAAATCATCTTTATGTAACAAAAGGAACATTTATTGTGTAACTGGGAGTCTTGTGAGTGCAAACATCCGAAGATCATCAAAGGTTCATTTTATTGCTTTGACTTTCGTTACCAATCTACTTGGCTGCTAGCTGTTTGTAATGTTTTGTCTGCTGAGAGAGATGTCCTTACATAAACGCTTGGTATGCTTTCGCCGAAAAAGGTTTGTGATTTCATGAAAATTACATATTTTTAGTATGATAGTAATGATCCCACCAACGGGATGGGTGTCTCCACTGTATTTCTGATCAATTTTATGTTATTTTAATGGACAAATTTTTTTGCTTTTCTTTTAAAAAACAAGGATATTTCTAAGTGACTCCAAACTTTGAAAGGTAGTGTACATAGGTGATATTTGGATGTCTGTGAATCCAGAGACACAATAAATCAAGGCAACAACATTATTGAAACAAGGACAGTGAAAAATCATTGTTGTGTCCCTTAAGATCCACAGTGTCTAAGGCAGGGTTCCCAACTGGCTTCAAGAACATTTTGTGTGGAATTTTCATTGGACATAAAAGATTGTAAAAACACTAGGAAATCATCTCCAATTGATTTTAATTTAAAAAATCTGTTCAAGTATTCCCACATAAGCAAATACATTTATTTTAGTCAAACATTATATCTGTTTTGGCTTCTTGCAGTCAATTCACAGTCTACATATTATTTGTAATTATGTTCCAGCCCCCCGGACCATCCGCTCCAGAAATGTTTTTATCAGCCCACGGCTGAATCTAGTTGATGATCTCTGGTCTAAGGAGTACTGGCAGAATGCCTCTTTTTGTTTTAGTTGATGTAGGTCACCTCCTCTTGGGAAAAAAATGTGTTTGTGTTCTATGGTTACAAAGTGCAGGGAGGAAGGTGACCCATGGTTGGCATCTAATACAGTGGTGCGCAATAGCATGGTCCGTGTTTTTATTACGAATAGCAGCCTTCTGTTCAGATGCAGAGCTTCAATGCTTGTTTATTTTGACCAATAGAAGCAGCCCGCAGATGCATTTGAGAATGTACTGTATATGACATTTGTGGTCCGACAAGTAAGGAAGCTTTGGATTTGGTAGTCTTTACCTGTTCTCGAGTGGTAAAATTTTTTTTTTGTTTTAGTATTGGTCGCCTTGTCACAATGTACACAGTAGCCACACTTGTAAATGACATTGGGCAGGCTTGGGAACCAAGTGTCACGCTTCTTGGGTAGCTGCATGCTGTGCGTAACGGAATCGGTTAGACTGTGCATATGGCAGCAACAACAAAAATGTATAGGCCTGTTCAATGACACGTATACCCGCGTTACAGGAACCTGGTGAGCATATTAGCTTCGCGCTCGAACTCTATGTCTGTACTACAGTTAGGTGAAAGTTTTAGGAATTGACTCTACTTTCAGGGTGGTTACTGTCTGCGCGTAAAAGTGTGTTCCTACTATGCGGCTTGCGGGAAGATAGTTGACTCCAGCTCGTTTTCTTTCTTTTTGTAGATTGTAAGATCCAATAAGTACATTTGTTGTAGCGCGGAGGCCCATCCCAACTGTTATTAGCGAGTTGTATTGCTATTACATAATACATAACCATAAGCGTGGTGATATTCAATTCTTAGAGGTCTATAGAGAATAGAGATTCCTCATCTGCCAGATAACAATGTGTGTGTGTGTGTGTGTGTCCGTCTTTCACCCCCTCTGGTGATGAGAATCGATGGTGTTCATTTGAGAGAGGGGCACATCCGCAACAGTGTGATAAATGTAAGGATGTCGTCATGGCTGGAGGGGGAATAGAGAGCCACAGTGACGATATCTCAGCCTTTCAAACTTCTATTCGGGAAATAGAACGTTTCTCTAACACGAGGAGGAGGAGTCATTTTCATTCCCTCAAAAAGATTCCAATCTCCGAGCTTTCCATCAAACCTGGGAATGGGTTTGCGCAATGATTCCCGATTTCCGTGCAGTGAAACTGTGCTAGGATGTGGAGTCAACAGTGATGCTATGAGAAAGCATGACGTGTAATTTAGAGAACTAGCAAATAGCAAGCATCGAACACTACAAGATTCATTAACAAATCATGGCATATCCATGGGAATTCCGATGTCAACGTGGGTGACAAATATGAACCACTGTAAGGGTAACATATATAAGCACAATGGCTCAGCCAACTATGTTTAGGACATCCCAAAGAGTCAACGTGTAATTTGAGTCCTTCCTAAACAAGTCCCTCCAGCCGTTCAATAGCACACACCCACGGCATTGTGACAATGACCGAGCCCAAATCAGCCTGTTCACCTGGCCCTACTCCACCACAAAAATGCAGAACCTCCTCAACGTCAGTTAGCCAGGAACAACATCACCCAATCTAAACCAGCCTGTTCTGCTAGCCTCATTGTTCATTCCAATCCAGTGTTTAATCGCACCCAAAAAAACAGCCTATTCAGAGACATTGTTGTCCTCTAAAAACCAAGTAGGACTCCACAACAAAAGCTAAACCACTTTTGTTAAAACAACATCACATTGAGATTACCTAGCAACCATGTCTGATCCAAATATCCCTGCAGCAAACGTTCTGTAAAAAATGCACAACATCACCGGCACTAACACTCTACCCTAAAGGAACACCTCTGCTGTATTTCGAGGCTATAAAAAGCGGTCAGAAATAGAGCAGGATTGGTGTATTAGAAGTAGCACACACCTGCAGGAGGGTGCGTGGTAGAAGGGATGTCCGGGGTGAGGGAAGTGATTGCAGTATCCCGACTGGCTCCACATGATGCTTCTGGTAATCCACTCAGTTACTGCGGCTACCGGCTGTTGCTTCGGTTTCTGTAGCAGCTGCAGACCTGCCCTCTTAAGAGTTATTGGGGTGGAATTACTTTACAGAGCCTCTTCTGCTATTGCTCTATTTAACTTATCCATAGGGAGGGATCGAGAGAAAGAGAGAAAGAGAGAGAGCTTTAAGTGAAGGAGAGACCGAGAGAGCAGATAGGATAGAGCGAGAGGAACGCACTGGTGTGGTTAACACACCTGTGCCGTCATCCAGACACCCCAAAAAACCCTAGCCTCTTCCCAGACCACACAACAATTCTCAGCAGGGTAGGAAAGGGGTGTGGCTGACCCCACCTGACATCACTGGGGAGACGTGTCTACGTCTACCCTCTAACCAAAACATTCAGTCAAGTCAAGAGTCTCGGATGCCCCCCCCCTCCTTAGCGTCTAACAGGTATCCCCCAAACAATCTGACATGTAAACTACGTGCGAGGTCGTAAGCGTGTATCGGCAAAGTCTTCAATCTCTTTAACCGGTATGTCAAAGCGAGCAATATCCGCCCCACGGTCTCTGACACTAAATCACCAGTCTCTCTACAGTGGATCCTCACGGTCTCTGGTACTAGCTGGATCACTTCAATGCGTATCTCCTCAGTCTGTGGCGGATAGCGATAGTCCAGTCTCTCTCTATCCCGTTTCGCCAGTGTCCCTTACGTGTCGGTCCGGACAGTTTTGGCTGCATCTCTCTGCCGCTGTCTCTAATACATCTCTGAGGCAGTCATTACTAATTAGAAACTAGTCTCTCTCCCCTCAGCACCGGCTTTCCGCCCGGCTCCCGAGCCTCATGACACGACAGCACTGAGCGACTGAGCACATTGACTGGGAGAGAGGGGGAGAGAGAGAGAGAGAGAGAGAGAGAGAGAGAGAGAGAGAGAGAGAGAGAGAGAGAGAGAGAGAGAGAGAGAGAGAGAGAGAGAGGCTGCTCTCCTTTTCCCACCCCATGCTCAGTGGCAGGATATGCACTGCTAAGAGAGAAAGAGTGCGAGAGAATGGGAGAATGAGAAAAACAATGAGAGTGAGTGCAAAACAAGGAGAGAGAGGGACCAATCGAGATAGACCAATACTACTCTACCTGGTCTTGGCAGCAGTGTTGGTAGGGTGCCAGTACACAACTCCACTTCAACAAGGGAGTGACCTCCACAGTCAAAATCTGGGAAAACTGACCGTTTCTGTTGCTGTATAGGTCAATGTCCCGACCTGTAAAATCCTGATCTGTTTAAAGGACTATAGATTGAGGACATAGATTTGATAGAAAGTGGATATATGTTTTGGTTGACGATAGTCATTTTTGTCCAAGAGCCTATGCCTAACTATTGAAACATAATCATTTAGCAAGTCCAGATGTTTTTAGTCCTATTGTATAGTAAAAGTCCAATACTTTAGATTTGTAATGAACCGCGCAAATGGGTGGAACAGTGGATCTTTCAGTGTCCATGCTCTATTGAATATGCCGGGGAAAAATGACAGAGCAGGGGACTGGTCAGAAGGATGTAACATCACAGAATGTTCAGGTGGAAATGTGTCGTGCAGAACACAAACTATTGTCTGTCAGACAGAATGAATGGAGCTGATAATTCTATTTCGAGCCGCAGTGTTCAGAGCCCTCCACACGCCCCTGAATATATCCACTCAATCCATTTAGTGGATGTGAATACAATGACCCAACTTCCTCTTGCTCATGTCCGCTCTCGCTCTTGTTACTGGGATGGATTGCGTCCCAGATGGCACCCGATTCCCTACGTACTGTAGTACACGGATTTGACCAGAGGCCCATAGGGCACTATAGAAGGAATTCATTGGCTGCCATTTGGGACGGAATTCAGCAGTGCCAAAAGCAAGAGAGGACACGAGCAACAGGAAGTTAGGTCACTGCATTCATATCCACTAAATGGATTTCCCCATGATCAAATCGAACAGGGTCGTTCTGGTTAACATCCACTTGGGGCAGGCAGTAGGACATCAAACTGAACATGAATCTATACAAATGTTTTACTACAGGGTGACTAATGAATACATCCCAGGGGGCAATTTGGTTAGCTTAACAGCCCTACTACATACAGTGCAGGCAACTGTCAAAATAAAGGAAACACCAACATAAAGTGTCTTAATAGGGTATTGGGTCACCACGGGCCAGGACAGCTTCAATGCACCTTGGCATAGATTCTACAAGTGTATGGAACTCTATTGGAGGGATGAGACACCATTCTTCCACAAGAAATTCCATAATTTTGTGTTTTGTTGATGATGGTGGAAAATGATGTCTCAGGCGCTGCTCCAGAATCTCCCGGCAGTGTTCAATTGGGTTGAGATCTGGTGACTGAGACGGCCATTGGATCATGGTTCACTGTACATCCTTTTCATGCTCACCAAACCATTTAGTGACCACTCCTACCCTGTGGATGGGGCATTGTCATCCTATCAGGGCATAGCCATGGTAGGAAAAATAATGATCTGCCCAGCATTTTTTCCTTAAGCGTGACGGGATGTTAATTGCCTAATTAACTCAGGAACCACACCGGTGTGGAAGCACCTGCTTTCAATATACTTTGTATCCCTCATTTACGCAAGTGTTTCCATGATTTTAGCAGTTACCTGTACATCGTTCCTTGAATGATCCAACAGTCTTGTTTGTCTAAGTGTTACTCAGAGAGCATATTGAATCAGCGGCCTCAGGCAATTCAAACACCCACCTGTTATGCATCATACACGACAGAGTCAGTCTGACACAATACGGCAGACAAACAGATTGATAGATACAGGTTAGTTGTGTATGGCAGAGAGCAGCACTCTCCGAAGGAGACTGGTGTAATAGTGTGGTTACGTCATGCCCCTGTGCCGTCAAGACTGGGGTGGGAATGGGAGGGAGGGAGGGAGGGAGGGAGGGAGGGAGGGAGGGAGGGAGGGAGGGAGGGAGGGAGGGAGGGAGGGAGGGAGGGAGGGAGGGAGGGAGGGAGGTGGGTTCTGTCTCCTGCTGTTTGCTTTTATGAAACTCAATTCCAGACCAATTTCATCAGGGAGAGGAAACCCTGCCTACCCACTCCCTCTTTACCTCCCTCCCTCTTTGTCACTCTCTCCCCTTGTCTAGAAGCAGGTGGACAGTCTACCTGTGCTCTTGCTCTGCCCACACATACATAGGAGGGGGGGAAAAAAAGTACATACTGAAACATGCAGTTTCTCTCTCACTATTACGAACCGGCTCATAGCCCATAACAAAGAGGGAAGCAGCGATAGACATTTAAAAATATATATGTATTAAATAAAGTAACAATGGTGTGTAGTGAAAGTGAGTGGATGTGTGCATAGATGGTGATAATGAGTGGTGTTGAGAGGTGCCAAAATAAATGAACACAAAGCCCCAAAATGCCACAACAAAAAACAACAGTGTGTCTTGTGTGGAGAGAGTCTCCTCGATGTATGAGGGAAAGGTGTATTTATCCCCGGGACACAACTGTGTCTGATTTCGCTGACGACCCTCCCAGCTCCACCCACCTATATCCTATTATGGAAAACAAGAGCCGAGAGAAAGAATACGGCAGACAGAGTGGGAGGGACGTCACACACACACGCACACAAAAACAGAAAATGTCCACCAGTGGAAGCTCCTCAGAGGAGGAAGGTTAAACATGTATTTTTTTAAGTTATCCTTTTTAGATGAAACTATACCAAATACAGAACCAGTCAAAAGTTTGGACACAACTACTCATTCAAGGGTTTTTCTTTATTTTCTAAATTGTAAAATAATAGTGAAAACATCAACACTATGAAATAACACATATGGAATCACATAGTAATCTAAAAAAAGTGTTAAACAAATCAAGATATATTTTATATGTGAGATTCTTCAAAGTAGCAACCCGTTGCCTTGATGAACGCTTTGCACACTCTTGGCATTCTCTCAACCAGCTTCATGAGGTAGTCACCTGGAATGCATTTCAATTAACAGGTGTGCCTTGTTAAAAGTTAATTTGTGGAATTTCTTTCCTTCTTAATGCGTTTGAGCGAATCAATTGTGTTGTGACAAGGTAGGGGTGGTATACAGAAGTTATCCCTATTTGGTAAAAGACCAAGTCCATATTATGTTAAGAACAGCTCACATAAGCAAAGAGAAATGACAGTCCATCATTACTTTAAGACAAAGGTCAGTCAATGCAGAACATTTCTTCAAGTGTAGTCGCAAAAACCATCAAGCGGTATGATGAAACTGGCTCTCATGAGGACCACCACAGGAAACGAAGACCCAGAGTTACCTCTGCTGCAGTTCATTAGAGTTACCAGCCTCAGAAATTGCAGCCCCAAAACATGCGTCACAGAGTTCAAGTAACAGGCACATCTCAACATCAACTGTGTGAATCAGGCCTTCATTTTTGAATTTCTGCAGAGAAACCACTACCGAAGGACACCAATAAGAAGAGACTTGCTTGGGCCAAGAAACACGAGCAATGGACATTAGACTGGTGGAAATCTGTCTTTTGGTCTGATGAGTCCAAATTTGAGATTTTGGGTTCCAACCGCCATGTCTTTGTAGGTGTAGAGTAGGTGAATGGATGATCTCCGCATGTGTGGTGGTGTGGGGATGCTTTGCTGGTGACACTGTCAGGGATTTATTTAGAATGAAAGGCACAATTAACCAGTATGGCTACCCCAGCATTCAGCAGCAATACACCATCCCATCTGGTTTGGGCTTAGTGGGAATATCATTTGTTTTTTAACAGGACAATGATCCAACACACACCTCCAGGCTGTGTAAGGGCTATTTGACCAAGAAGGAGAATGATGGAGTGCTGCATCAGATGACCTGACCTCAACCCAATTGAGATGGTTTGGGATGAGTTGGACCGCAGTGTGAAGGAAAAGTAGCAAACAAGTGCGCAGCATGTGGGAACTCCTTCAAAACTGTTGGAAAATCCTTCCAGGTGAAGCTGGTTGAGAGAATGCCAAGAGTGTGCAAAGCGGTCATCAAGGCAAACGGTGGCTACTTTGAAGAATCAAAAATATTTAGATTTGTTTAACACTTTTTGGGTTACTACATGATTCCAAATGTGTTATTTCATAGTTTGTGTCTTTTACAATGTAGAAAATAGTAAAAAATTAAGAAAAACCCTTGAATGAGTGGGTGTATCCAAACGTTTGACTGGTAATGTACATCTGTTGGTCACAGATAAAAAATGTAAAAAGTTAAGTTAGGCACACGGATCAGAAAATCAGTCAGTATCTGGTGTGACCACCATTTGCCTCCTGCAGCGCTACACATCCCCTTCATATAGAATTGACCAGGTGGTTGATTGTGGCCTGTCGAATGTTGTCCCACTCCTTTTCAAATGGCTGTGAAGTTGCTGGATATTGGCGGGAACTGAAACACGCTGTTGTACACGTCGATCCAGAGCATCCCTAAGAAACTCAATGGGTGGTGACGTGTGGCGAGTGTGCAGGCAATGGAAGAACGGTGACATTTTCAGCTTCCAGGAATTGTGTACAGATCCTTGTGACATGGGGCTGTGTATTTTCATGCCGAAACATGATGGCGGTGGAAGAATGGCACTACAATGGGCCTCAAGATCTTGTCACGGGTATCTATGTGTATTCAAATTGCCATCTATAAAATGCAATTGTGTTCGCAGTCTGTAGCTTATGCCTGCCCATACCATAACCCCACCACCACAGGGTGCTCTCTTCACAATGTTGACACCAGCAAACCACTCATCCACAAGAAGCCATACACACCGTCTGCCATCTGCCCGATACAGTTGAAACTGGGATTCATCCCCAAAGAGCACACTTCTCCAGTGTGGCAGTGGCCATTGAAGTTGAGCATGCTAACCCCAAGTTTCATCAGCTGTCCCGGGTGGCTGGTCTCAGACGATCCAGCAGGTGAAGACCCCGGATGTGGAGGTCCTGGGCTAGCGTGGTTACACGTGGTCTCTGGTTGTGAGGCCGGTTGGACGTACTGCCAAATTCTCTAAAACATTGGAGGCGGCTTATGCTAGAGAAGTGAACATTAAATTCTCGGACATTCAATTGTAGTCCCGAGCACAAGGTGCGCCTGGGTAAATAGCATGCTGTTTAATCAGCTTCTTAATATGCTACACCTGTCAGGTGGATGGATTATCTTGGCAAAGGAGAAATGCAAACTAACAGGGATGTAAACAAATGTGTGCACAAAATTGAGATTTTTGTGCGTATGGAACATTTCGGGGACCTTTTATTTCCGCTCATGAAACATGGGACACTTTACATGTTTATATTTTTGCTCAGAGTAGAAACGTGGATTTGACAGCATAGCACCACTTGCATCATTACTGCAACAGTAGGGACTGGAGAATTTCATGTTCATCACTCACCACATTAGGTCATCAGATGCTCAACAAAAAAAAACGTATCTGAAAAACAACTCAACGCTGGAAGTTTTTCCTCGTTGCACCTGCATTTACAATGTATCCAATTTCGGGTTTGTGTGATTGTTGGTTTAGCTTTCTGTAACTTTGTAGCAAGGACGGTCTGCATGTGTAGGAGCATATAGCGTCATGATTTCAAGGTGTTCCGATATCTTTTCCAACTGTCCCGTTATCTAGTTTTAATGTCCAATCTAGAATGCCCTTCTAGCCAATCAGAAACGTGTATTCAACAAGTTTAGCAGCGATTATGTTAAAGTTATTCTTCAATCATAAAAAGGACCTGGAAACTGGCAGCCATTACTTTTTAAAAGTTCTTTATTCAGAACTCGGGGCCATATACGTTTGCTTCCAACAGTCTGACCCATTACTTTGTCTGTGGGAATCCAATTTTTTGACTAAAATATAATCCAGGATAACCCAGGCTCCCTAAAGTAGTGGAGAAGACAATGTAACACAATTTCCCTGTGTCAGTTTAGAATGTTTATATGACAATACAATATGAGCACAGTATGATTTTGAAGAGACCGGGTACATCCCAAATGGCACCCTTTTACCTATATAGTGCACTACTTTTGACCAGAGCCTATGGGCCCTGGTCAAAAGTATTGTTCTATATAGCGGACAGGGTGCCATTTGGGATGCAGTCACATTTTAACGGAATTAGAAAACTATTATATAAGAGACGAGCAATCCATTTGGATTAGATTAATTTCTGTCCTTCAGTGCGAGAAACTCTCCCTGGCGAAAGGCATTCATTTAGTTCAAATGATAACCATCAGACTATTGTACTGAAAGGGGATTCAAATGGTGGTGATATGCAAATCTATCCCTTGTCTTGGTTTCCATGGTTGAGTCCCAAATGACACCCTATTCCCTTCATAGTGCACCATTTTTGATCATTGCCAATTGGGCTCTGGTAAATAGTAGTGCATATGGAATAGGGTGTCATTTGGAATGCGTCTAATGAAAGCCTGGAAGGCTAGAGAGAGCATTAATCTTCTCTTAGACGTATTACGAAGATGGTATCCAGGAAGCAGATACGCTTTACTTTCTTATCCAACATTGCTCCTCAGATGATTGCTTAAATTCAGAATCCTAAGGAATTTTTTACCTGCTTGCAATTGCCTGACACAGTAGATTTAACTCTACACCTGGTCCTGGATAGAATAGCTAGTAATCCAGTCCTAAAATACATATAGTTAGCATTGCTAACTAGTTAGCTCAGTAGCAATAACAGTTTAGCCAAGGACCGCATTCTAACTTGACATATCTTGCTAACAAGGTTAGCTAGGTAGCATCAGCCAGTCTTGTATAAGATGGCGCCGACAGAGAGGGTTGCCTCGCTTCTAGTCCTTTGGAAACAATTGTTTTTTTATGTATTATTTCTTACATTTTCAGCCCAGAAAATCTTAAGTGTTATTACATACAGCCGGGAAGAACAATTGGATATCAGAGCGACGTCAACTTACCAACATTACGACCAGGAATACGACTTTCTCGAAGCCGATCCATTGTTCACATCACCACCTAGGGCATTTGATCTGATCCCAGAGACCAACCCAAAACAACATCACCGCAGAAGAAGTAGACGGAGTGGTCTCCTGGTCAGACTTCGGAGGCGTGCACACCACCCACCGTTTCCGAGTATATTACTCGCCAATGTCCAGTCTCTAGATAACAAGGTAGGCGGAATAAGGGCAAGGGTTGCTTTCCAGAGAGACATCAGGGATTGTAACATAGTCGGTTTCACGGAAACATGGCTCTCTCGGGATATGTTGTCGGAGTCGGTACAGCCACAGGGATTCTTTATGCGACGCGCCGACAGAAATAAACATCTCTCTGGGAAGAAGGAGGGCCGGGGGTGTATGCTTCATAATTAACGGCTCATTGTGTTATCGTAACAACATAAAGGAACTCAAGTCCTTTTGTTCACCTGAACTAGAATTCCTCACAATCAAATGCCGACCATATTTTCTCCCAAGAGACTTCTCGTCTGGTATTGTCACAGCCGTGTAGACCCCCCCCCCCCCCTCAAGCCGATACCACGACGGCTCTCAAGGAACTTCACTGGACTCTATGCAAACTGGAAACCATATATTCTGAGGATGCATTTATTGTAGCTGGGGATTTTAACAAAGCACATTGGAGAACAAGCCTACCTAAATTCTATCAGCATATTGACTGTAGCACTTGTGCGGGCAATACACTGGATCACTGCTGCTCTAACTTCCGCGATGCATACAAGGCAGAAACTCAAACAGGATATACCCATGACGAGAAATATTCAACGCTGGTTTGACCAATCGGATTCCACGCTTCAAGATTGTTTTGATCACGCGGACTGGAAAATGTTCCGGGTGAGTGAGTTTATAAGGAAGTGCATTGGAGAGGTTGTACCCACTGTGACTACAAAAACCTACCCTAACCAGAAACCGTGGATAGATGGCAGCATTTGTGCAAAAAAAAGAACAAACCACCGCATTTAACCATGGAAAGATGGCTGGGAATATGACCGAATACAAACAGTGTAGTTATTCCCTCAGCAAGGCAATCAAACAAGCGAAATGTCGGTATAGGGACAACGTGGAATCACAATTCAATGGCTCAGACACGAGACGTATGTGGCTGGGTCTACAGGTAATCACGGATTACAAAGGGAAAACCAGCCACTTTACTACAAGCGTTTCGCTACACTCGCAATAACATCTGCTAACCATGTGTATGTGACCAATACATTTGATAACTGCTTTTTTAACAATTGTTTATAGTAGCCCCGCTATCTCACCGCTGCAGTGAGAGAAGACGTGTGTGTGTGTGTGTGTGTGTGTGTGTTTAGTCTGAAGAAGTATCTGGATCAGTAGACCTTTTTTTAGGGGGGGGTGTATGTGCGTACACACACACACACACACACACACACACCCCTGTTCAAAGAAACAGAGATTGACTTCATCCCTCCCTCCTTCCCAGAGTGAGAGCGGGGAAGGATCGGGTTAAAGAGGGAGAGAGAGCATGAGAGTAAGATTGCAACAGAGAGAGAGAGCGGGGCTGTCACAAATGGCCCCCCATTCCCTATAAAGCCCTATGGACCTGGTCAAAAGTAGTACACTATATAGGGAATAGAGTGGCAATTGGAACACAGCCAGGGTCTGCTGGGGGGGAGGTAGAATTCCTGAAATACCTTGCTGGATGTAACCTTGACAGCAGACAAGGGGAGGGGAGAAGGCGAGGGGAGAAAGGCTGCTGTAGGACACCGATAAGCTCAGAGTCCTCATCACACTGGCCCATCACACCCACTGACAATATGAATCAGTCCAGCCCCCTGTGTGTGTGTGTGTGTGTGGCAAAGGCCCACCTGAACTGTTAGTTACTTATATTGCTATTATATAATACATAACCATAAGGGGGGTGATACGAAATTCTTAGAGGTCTATAGAGATTGTGATCTGGCAGAAGAGGTGTGTTTATTGGGGTGGGTGAATGTGTGTGTGTGTGTGTGTTCTATTTAAGATTAGGGAGAACAATTATTTTTTTTTTAGGAGCATGGCCTTATTTCTAATACAGCATGTTGATGACTGTCATTCATATTCCATTCACCCAGCTCAATGTAACATCGATAGGTTTAGACTACTACATGATACTCGAATTTGCCCTAAACCCATCATGAGGTTGCTACAACCTAGCCTGCAAAGGAAAGTTTATAACTTAAGTGTAAAGGTTGAGAGAAACTGGAGTAAATCAAGATGACAGACAGTGACAAATTCAATACTGCCTTGCACATTCTTGCATGCATATAACTGTTCTGTGGGGTAATCATTAGTCCAAATACCTTCACTAAAACAAGAGTTTCTATATGACAATTAATGTAGGTCCCTCCCGTTTCATTCCGTTTAAAATTGTCAAGGGTGTGCAAAGCGGTCATATATTTTCATTTGTTTAACACTTATTTGGTGACTACATGATTCCATATGTGTTATTTCATAGTTTTAATGTCTTCACTATTATTCTACAATGTAGACAATAGCAAAAATAAAGAAAAACATATAATAGTCTAAACTTTTGACTGGTACTGGATATCTATATTCCCAGCCATGTGAAATCCATAGATCCATAGGACCTAATGAATTTATTTCATTTGGCAGATTTCCTTATATGAACTGTAACTCAGTAAAATATTTTTAATTGTTGCGTTTATATTTTTGTTCAGTGTAGTTCGACCAGTTGTCGTCAGCAACTGATATTTTCGAATACGGTTGTCATATTGGCAGGTTTGTTAGCAACAAATTATTTAGCTAGCTTCGTGAATTTAACATTTTATTTAACTAGGTAAGTCAGTTAAGAACAAATTCTTATTTACAATGACGGCCTGCACCGGCTTGACCCGGACGACGCTGGGCCAATTGTGCACCGCCCTATGGGACTCCCAATGGCGGCCGGTTGTGATACAGCCTGAATTCGAACCAGGGTGTCTGTAGTGACACCTCTAGCACTGAGATGCCTCCTTAGGCCGCTGAGCCCCTTGGGAGCCCATAAATGAAATCCTCCTCGTAATGAACAGTGTCGAGTGTCCTGACGAGAAGGAAAAATGTTCTAGCTTTGCCAGACAACATCGGCCATCATTCATTTGGATACATCCAAATAAATGTCAATAGAAAACAGCTTAAACAAACGCAAATGGAGCTACTTTGCTACTATACTGGAGCTACTATGCTGCTATTTTGGCTGCAGAGGTTGACTGTGTTAGCCATTGCTAGTTGGCTAATTAGCAAGCAAGGGATTAGAACGTTGCCAGCGAGCATGGTAATGGAACATATAGAACAAACAACTTGGTTGCGTCTCTAGCAACAAAAAGATGAAAGTATGAATTTGCTTAGAAAAATGAAAAAAATAATTAGTACCATTGTTTTCTTTGGCAACTGTGAGTAAAAGCAGGATAAACGGCTCCGTTCTGATCATTACCTTGGAAATATTTACTCCGCAAAGGGACTCTGCTCCAAAGTAAATGTACAGAACGTCTTCGTTTATCCCTTACATAATGGCTACCAGAAAAAGTCACCACCAACTGATGGTGACACAAGGAAATTCAGGTCAGGGTCATTTCATGTGAAAGTGGAACAAAAAATGTCCATTAAATTCACCATCTACATTTGACACAAATGCCAAATATATGCCAAATGCCAAATCCTTGACATTTGCTACAAGAATGACTAAATTGACTAAATTCTCTTGAACACTGAAACAAAATGTTTGACTGCTGGATCATACAAAAGCAGGTTTCTGAATACGCTTAGTTAAAGTCCCAAAAATATAAATGTTATGATCGAAGGATCAACTGTAATAATATAATTCATTTCCTCATCCAGTCAAGACAGGAGGTTAAACCTAGTGATGGGCAAATGAGGTTTCTGAACCTAACAATAGATGAGACAATAGATGAGACAATTTGACAAATTAGAGATCTTTGTTGAACAGAACAAAGAGCACCTACGTGGTTATGAGATGAGTGAGAAAGCGAGAGAGGTGTCAGACTGTATGCAGTGCTACAATCAACCTGTTGAGTTGCTGTTGTAATGTGGCTTACAATCCCAAATGAAAGAGCATTAACTCCGCAATAATAGCATGAGAATTTGGAGAGATTTGGACTCAACTTTCACTTATTATTTCTGTGGCTCCATATAGAAAATGGCAAATCTTCTACATCCTGATCTTTTTGTCAGAGCCTCCCTGGGGCCATACTTTACATTTTTTTAAAGTTTCTCCATCTCAAAAAGAGTATCAGCCAATTAAAATAGTAGATTAACGTGCACATGATAGAACGTTACATTACAGCCAAAACACTCAATGTCTAATCAAATGGCTAACCAGACTATTTGCATTGCCCCCCCCCCCCTTTTACACTGCTGCTACTCTGTTATTATCTATGCATAGTCACTTTAATAACTCTACCTACATGTACACTACCGTTCAAAAGTTTGGGGTCACTTAGAAATGTCCTTGTTTTCGAAAGAAAAGCAATATTTTGTCCATTAAAATATCAAATTGGGCCTCCCGAGTGGTGCAGTGGTCTAAGGGTTCGAGCCCAGGCTCTGTCACAGCCGGCCGCCACTGGGAGGTCCATGGGGCGGTGCACAATTGGCCTAGGCTGGGCGCAGTGCACGCTGACCAGGTCACTAGGTGTACGGTGTTTCCTCTGACACATTGGTGCGGCTGGCTTCCAGGTTGGATGCGCGCCGTGTTAAGAAGCAGTGCGGCTTGGTTGGGTTGTGTTTCGGAGGACGCATGGCTCTCGACCTTCGCCTCTCCCGAGTCCGTACGGGAGTTGTAGTGATGAGACATCTACTAACAATTGGATACCTCGAAAAAAAATATAGATTTTTTTAATAACATCAAATTGATCAGAAATACAGTGTAGACATTGTTAATGTTGTAAATAACTATTGTAGCTGGAAACGGCAGATTTTGTATGGAGTATCTACATAGGCGCACAGAGGCCCATTATCAGCAACAATCACTCCTGTGCTCCAATGGCACGTTGTGCTCGCCAATCCAAGTAGATCATTTTAAAAAGGCTAATTGATCATTAGAAAACCCTTTTGCAATAATGTTAGCACAGCTGAAAACGGTTGTTCTGATTAAAGAAGCAATAAAACGGGCCTTCTTTAGACTAGTTGAGTACCTATAGTATCAGCATTTGTGGGTTCGATTACAGGCTCAAAAAGGCCAGAAACAAAGAGCATTCTTCTGAAACTCGTCAGTCTATTCTTGCTCTGAGAAATGAAGGCTATTCCATGCGAGAAATTGCCAAGAAACTGAAGATCGCATACAATGCTGTGTACTACTCCCTTAAAACAGAACAGCGCAAACTGGCTCTAACCAGAATAGAAAGAAGAGTGCACAACTGATTAAGAGGACAAAGTACATTAGAGAGTCTAGTTTGAGAAACAGATTCCTCTCAAGTCCTCAACTGGCAGCTTCATTAAATAGTACCCGAAAAACACCCGTCTCAACATCAACAGTGAAGAGGCGACTCTGGGATGCTGGCCTTCTAGGTCCTCTTGCTCAGTTATGCACCAGGGCCTCCCACTCCCCTTTCTATTCTAGTTAGAGCCAGTTTGCGCTGTTCTGGGAAACATTGAAATTGTTGCATGTTGCATTTTTGTTCAGTGTATATCTAGACTTAAGGTGGGTTGCACCAACATGGATTAACTCAAACTGGGTTAAATCAAGGTTTATCTAATAATCTTGTTGCACCCAATTTTAAACCTAGTTTTAAATGCATCCTAGTTAAATTCTTCCTCTAATCTAAGTTTAGTATTCACTTTAAACCTAGATTTATTTGAAACCTGTTGCTCAAGGATTTTTTTTAATACAAATATTAACTTAGATTGGCGATTAATTCTAAACTGCCACTTAAGGTGGTTTAACTGATCAAATGGCAGCATATCTACTGTGGAGAGACCAAAACGACAGAGTTCCTCAGAGAATAATTAGAAAGGGGTTGAATCCTGTTGAGTTTTATGATAATGAACTCATTATTAGTAGGCTATTTACGTGCCCATTTTGTACGACAATTGAATTGGGGCTTATGATTTGCCCTGCCTTGATACAGCATGTTGCATAACATCATCATTCGTAACTGGCCTGATAATGCAACTTCACTACAATGTTACCGTTAATGTTAGTTTTAACGTGCATTATAGGCATTAATATTTACGCTTGCTAAATATTGGTGGATAGAGTTGTCCGTCGTCGTCATAGGGGTTATGGAGAGGGGCAAACTGCTGGAGAATCATCTTGCATATCTTCTGGGTTACAGGATCAATTCCCTTGGATGGAGGCCCCCCTCCGGTCTGAAATATCCCCCGCGTCTTCTCTGCTGCATCCTTTTTTGGCTTAAAAAAAAAAAGAATCCATCACGCTTTCATCCCATTTGGGTGCCTTCTCCATCACATAAAAAGGGCCCAGGTTGCTTCCTTCTTTTTGACAGTCGTGATGCCCGTCTTTTGATCCTCCGGTAACAGTTACGTTACTAATTTCTTCCATCAGCTCCGACAATAGTGCCATGATCAGGTGGCTAGCGGACAAATAATAAAATGGCTAAATAACGACAATAATATTTTATGCTATCTAGCTTGGTTTATAAACTAGCTAGCTACAGTAGCTAACATTAGCTAACAAATACATTTTCTGTCTAGTACTGGCAAATAACAGATTTTATTTCAAAATCAACCAGCCCATGAGAACCTTTCACGATGGAGTTGCAGTAGTTTTAACGTTACATTGTTATTATTTTACCAAGGAACAGCAACTTTGTGGCCTCATTTGTCAATTAGGCTAGCTACTTTGTTTCAACTCACAAAATACCTCTTCTATTGGTCTAACATGTCACTAATCATAGTTTAAAAATGTTAAATCAATTTACTGATCCAGAGTTAAAACTAAGTGGTGCAACACATCTCTGATTAATTATAAACCTAGATTTACAAAACCTAGATTAGCTCTAATCCTAGATTAATTTAAACCATGTTGGTGCAACCCACCCTTAATATTTTTTCTTTCTTTACAGTTATGATAGTTACATTTTTATGAAGATCTTCATCCATAACCATCAGTTACACGGTCATACGGTAATTGTGCCAGGCCTAAAGTCAAGAACACTCATTATCATCTTACAGATGGCAGTATTTCAGTAAAAGTCAGATATTTTAAGTTTTTTTGCGAGTCCAGACTCTAACCCACATTGGTGAGCATCCACACTAGATGAAAGTTTATCGTTCTACAGTACACCTGACAATCAACTGAGCAATGCATCCTACTGAACGCTGTAGGCCTATTAATAAGGTGGTAATGGAAGACAATTCAGTGCTTTCAGGGTATGTTTATTGTCAGTGACATCTGCAAATAATACATGTACTGTACATAATAAAAAAAAAAAAACTTGTATGTAAAATGTAGCAATTCAACAATAAATGCCGTTTACCCTGCACATCTCTTACAGCCTCATTGCTCAAGTGGTTTGCAAGTAATTTCCGTTTTTCTAATGGTTGTCAATTCCTTTGCTTTATCTTTTTCGCTGTGCTCATCTCCGTCTGTGCAGTGCAACTATTTGCAATGCATCAGTGCAACAATGTCATCATATTCGGCCAAAGTGATCACACCAACGCACTTTCCCCTTTCAACTTTCCCGACTAAATTTAGCTTATTTTAGTTTTAGGTTTAAAAAAAATATTTAAAAAGACAAGAACCACCAGGAAAAAAAGGTGTAATTTAGACCGTCTTTAAAAGACCCCTGACAACTAGTATCAACACTTACTTTTAGTTTTGAAAAAATGATTTGTCTTCTGAAAGTTTAAACAAATTCCGTTACCAAAAACCCACATCTTTAAGATATTTTCTAATTTCGCTCCCCCGTGAGGGAGGATAACGAAAGTTCACAGAAGTAACAAGTAACGATAGACCTACTAGTTAGTGTTTCTACTGATAGCAAGGTTGTTTATGAATTATTAAGTGATTAAATCCAGTAATTCTGTTACCAAATCTTTAACTGAATTGCTACAATGGGAACTCATATAGTCACAAACTGACACCGGCCATCCACGGATGTTGAAAAAATGTGGAAATTTGGTCAGTCCGCCCTGGCCGGACCAAATCTGAACCAATCCTAGACGTCTATGTTTCACGAGTTTGGACAGCGCAGTACAGTGAAGAAAAGTAGAGTACAGTAGAGCACACTAGAGTACAGTATAATACTTGTGCTCTACTAAACATATCTACTCTACTGTACTATAGTGTTCTCTACTGAGCCGTAATGTGCAAACAACAACGCCATGCGAGGTCTGCTAACAATACACAGACAATGTTCTGTTACTATTCTTTCTGGCATTGCCTCTATAGACTTGTATGATATTAACTGCAAAAGTAGACAAACCATACTGTGAAAGATTCAGTTTTAGTTAACAAGATTAAAATATTCCCTTAACTGGGCCTCGGGACTAAAAGAGCAACAACAATGTAGAAAATGCCCAAAATACACTGGGTTTAGTTTCACCTCACACCGGCTGCTCTCGCTGCCTAACAGAGCGAGGTTAACCATTACAATACACCCCGGGGAGGACAAAAGTAGTCCCTTCGCTAATTGACTGCTTTTACCTCTCCCTCTAAACCGATTCAGCCAAACACACAGGGCTTAGCTGTTACGGCACAGTCCGACTGTGTGCCTGACTGCTAGACAGACTGGCTGACAGACTGGTTGATACACAGAGTGACAAGCGAGTGGTGGCGTTGCTCCAAGCCATCTTTTCTTTGCAGTCACTGACAACGGATGGCTGAGTTGATGATTCCTCTCCACAAGACCACATTACACTTGTCACACGTGCCGACCCAAACCAAACTGTGTTGCCAGATGCTTGTGGCCTTGATGTTTATTTGACTTTTAAAAAAAAATGTATTTAACCTTTATTTTATCAGGGAGTCATACGGCTAACGGCTTTAATGACGTGGCAGCTGCGTTCATATAGATGCCGCCATATTGTAAGAACCAATAGGAATGCCGACTGAATAATCTGCTTTCTACTATTTAGCGAGAGGCAGGACCTATTTCTATAGAAAAAGCCAACGTTTTATATGCATGTTGTACATGTCAAAAGCAGCCAACTAGTGCCCACACATGAGACTACAGCAGATTATAGTGAGAGGTTCATATTGAGCTGCAAAGGAAACTGACAAAAGACTGTGACATGTAACCAGTTTAATGTGGGGGGGAATTATTATTTTATTTTTTTATATTGCTTCCTGTGATAAACTCCACATTACATATGGCAATCCAGACACGAATGGAAATACAAGTCTTTCACGGTTAGACTTCACGGATATCATCTTTACAGTAAAAGCGCGAGCTAAGGGACCACTAAGTCAATCCTCGCCGCTGAATAATTCACATTCTTTCCAAATATATCAAATCACTCTCGCCCATAGCCGATCGAGATCTAAAGTGACAGAGAGGTACCTCAAGAGGACCTGCCACAGGAGAAAAACATGGCGAGAACAAAGTGTCCCTATATCATATAATAATTTTTTAAAAAGCAAGGTTGTTCTTAGGGAAGTGGGTGTTTGGTGTTAAGAGATTCAACCCAACGCTGTAGTACATAGAATGGTGTTTTTCATCGAGAAGGTCTAGATTCATCTTACTAAGACTTAATGTTTTTCACACATTTTCCTGTAAAGCAGGAAAGTCAACAGTAACTCCTGCTGGTGGGTCTGTGTGCAACCGAGCCCAACAGACAACGAGCTGTTTCTCACACAGAAACCATTGAGGTAACGTTGAATTAGGGTTCCTTAGACGTTACATCAGGGTCAAGGACGTACAGTAGGTATGTGACGTGGCACACTGGGACATAGCCAGTCTACATCGGATATATCTTGGTGTTTCTCAACCCTCCCGCTCAGGGGAGCAGCTCCGGCACCTGCGGTGTTGCTGGCCGGTCCTTCAAAATGGTTTTCCAACACCTATTTAGTCAGTTCTCAAGGGTTCGTTTTAAATGTAACAGTTCCTGAAAAAGTGTTAGTTTTACTACAAGCAGTCCTCCAAGGAGGAGGAACCACAGCTTCCCAGTCTCTGGTAGAAATATAGTGGGTATGTCCTCGACAGTGTGACACCAAATGTAATTTCTTCGTCACATACACAGTTCACAGCGGGTATAAAAGCAACGTCGAAATGCCGGGGCAGCGCTACAGTGTAGGCGGAGTTCCACAGAGACAGCAGTGATCCCACGTCAGTGAGCCTGAGAAACAGTCAAGACACCTCAGAGGGCATAAACGTTGTGGAACCTCGCAGCTTGACATGTCACGCCATGAATGGAGCTGAAGTCATTCCTTATTCTACATGTCAGAAAAAGAGAGGTTTGTTATACATACTACACTTCTAGAAATTGGAACAGTCTGCAATGCTGTGCCCTGCTGAACAGGCCTCCGGTTCTTACACTTTTAAGTGCCTATCAAGAGTCCAAAACGTGGAGGCACAGCAGCGTTCTGGAATATTGGGCTGTCGGCTTTCATACGTTCCAAATTCTTAGCGCGGCTCAAGCAATTTTTGGGGCCAACTGTCAAGACATTCAAATGAACAGAGCGTACGCGGTGCTTGTGTTGCTTTGGAATTTTGGGGAGTTGCATGGCCGGGCTGTGCGTCCCCCACGGATGGTGGTCTCAGAGCCGCGTAGCTATGGCACAACGGGATGCCGGACTATCGCGTCTCTGCGTCTGTGGATGCCGGATTACACTTAAAACACTGCCACTACCAGCACTTAATTGTCCTGCGTCATAAGAAAGTAACACGCACACAGTTACAGCAGTAGACACACAACCTCCGGGACCCCACCTAAAGACTGACGACACATAGTGGGACCCTGGTCCTGTGCCCCCCCCCCGTGGCTAAACAGAACTCACAACGCCCAGGAGAGTAATCGACCTCAGATACCTTGGATAATCCATATCCTTATTGCCCTCCTTACAGTCGGAACAATTTCCATTTAATTTCCATCTCTCATATCTGAATGAAAATGCATAAAAGGCTCATTTCCTCCTCCTGATATCGTGGTGTTGATAAAAATATTTTAAAAAGTAAGGTTTTGCATTTCATTTCAACCCACTGTTTGATGGTGAATAAATCGCACAGTACGTGGAAGCCAAGTTAATAATCAAATGAGTGCCATGGGACGTCAGCCTTAAGAGGCAGGCAGGAATCCGCAGGGGCGTTTTCTTATCACTGGCTTGGCAGTGTTGTGTTTGCATATATTTTGAATCCAGTGATCTGCCACTATGTTCAGTAGCAGCAATTGTTTGATTATACAAATCTAAGTTCTACATTTGAGACAGTTATACTTGATTGATGAATTAAGGTCACTAATTAGTAAAAATAAGAATAATAAGAATAATAATAATAATAAGTCTAGGTCTAAAATGAAAGAAAAGAAAAACAAAAACCTGCAGACACTAGGCCCTTCGTGGGATGAGTTTGACAACCCTGGTTCGAAGGAATCTGGCCCTTGTCATCAATGATTTGCATGTTAAAAGTTTTTCTGAACAGAAACTGGAGACATAGCTGAAGATCGGTCTTATAGCGATGCCCAACCAACACTGCTGTATAATTTACCAGAGTCATTGCCATATCTATGCCACACTAAAAAGAGAACTGTTAAAATTAGCAATGTGAGCCACATTTTCAAACTGGATTCAACTGAATCCCATTCGAAACGTCCGTCGGACAGAATCAAATCACAGCTTGGATAACGAGGTCTGTTCTATCAGACTGCTACGATGAGAAGGTATCCACCTGTGTTGTGGGCTGGCTTGGGTGAGTGGGAGTGGGAAAAGTGCTGAGCGTGCTAGTAAAGCTGTCAAATGCCTCTTGCCACCCCGAATTAAGCCAATGTTTGCTCTCTGCGGATGCCGTTAGGGTGCGTGTGTGTGCGTATGCACGGGTACGTGTGTGGTTGCATGTGTGCAACTATGTATGAATGCATGCATGTGTTTGTGCGCGCGGTTGACTGTGTACATGTGCAGTTAAAACAGAGTGAAGCAGATGTCAGTGCCTGTGGAGTGTGATGTACGACACAGGATACCGCTACACCTCAAAAACAAACCAGGCGTGATGTAACAAGCTGTAATGGAGCAGTTCATTCGCCTCGCTGCTGCTGCCTCCCCGGTCAATATCAATTCATTTCTACTGTATCTAACACTACCACTGGGTTGTGTTTAATGTAAAAAAATAAAATAAAATAAAAGTTTAAGAAAACAAATGAGCGTTTCTTATTGGACCAGTCCAGATAGTACCTCCCTGTTTCAGTCTGTTTTCTTCCGTTTGGTGCCTAAGGAACAAAACCCTGCTATTAAGGTTCGGCAAAACTGAATTAGAAAAATATATATAGACATACAAAATACTGAATTAGGTGCCAACATAAGGAACGTATTAAAAAAAAGTTAAGTATTCTATGTTTACCTGGTGTTGCATATCAGATCCCATCGATCTACGCTAGCGATAGCCTTGGTTCGTCTCGGCTGGGTGACGTGACGCTTGACGGGAACCAGTTCGGGACCCGAGTCTCTAGCCGGGTCACAGCTAAAGCAGGTCCCCATCCCTCAACTCTACCTTAGGAGGACAAACTAGTCTAACCTTTCCCCATGTAGCCTTCCCTCTGTTTTCATCTCCCACACTCTTTTTCCCCTCCTCTAAGTCCCATGAAGTGTTTGTCCTCCCTCTCATCCCCTCCCTCTGTTTTGCGTTCTCATCCTCTGTCTTTTGTCTCTTCCCCAGTCTTTGTCCTCTCACATGACACCCCCCCTCTCTCTCTCTCTCTCTCTCTCTCTCTCTCCCTCTTTCCACTCAGACTCAAAATGCTAATGGTTTTGTGCCCAAGCACTATTTGTCACTTGTCATTCGGGTGACAGAATGCCTACTGTCTCCCATGGTGCAGCATGGACACTGGACAGACGTTTGGGCCACAACACTGCATCCATCTGCCATCTCTCCATCACTTCCTCAATCCCTCCATTGTGTGTGTCCTCCGCCGCTATCTGTGTTCTGTATGGTCAGACCCCCACACTGCTCAGACGAGCCCCTCGTGTTTGTCTATGGAATAAATCTCGCTGAGCAGAAGTCACATGCCCTATGGGCCCAGGTCAAAAGTAGTGCGCTAAATAGGGAATAGGGTGCCACTTGAGATGTAGCCATGTAGTAATGAACTGGAAAAGCCCCCCCCCCAACCCCATAGAAATATAATTACTAGAATGGGAATCACTATTCAAGTGGTATGAGGGAGGGGCTTTAACCCCTCTAGTAACTCTATTTCTATGGCCTGTGGCCCACATGACAATCCCACACTGCATGACGGAGACCCACGCTGGTCAAAACTACATTACGACTCAGAGCAGCCATAAAAGTGGGCGGGTGTTATTTTAGTTTCTTTTCAAGGGAGGTCTTCATTTGATATACCCTTCAAGGCGCGTTTGTTTGCATACACCTTGAATTGAAATGTGGTGGCTCTATGGGCTAGACCGGATCCGCACCCAAGTCCAAAATAATCACAATCAACTTTCCTAATGTTGTGTAGGTGGTAAAGAAACATGGTTTGGGGTCAGAGCAATGTCCGAGGCATAGACAAGAGATTTGCATGACTTCATTCCAACATATGAATGCAAAAATTCCAGTAACTTTCTCACAATTCCCAGGTATTCCAGAAATTCTGGTTGGATTTTCTGCCTATTCCCTCCTGATTCCAACCTGGGATTTCTGGAAAACCTAGGAATTTTGGAACCCTAATTCAGTGATGATCAATATATTTTTTAAAGGGGTTATCAACATTGTTGGTAGACAATAATGCAATTGACCTCAATGCTCATTGCAGGGCATTTGAAACACTTGGAAATGTGTCCTGTGGTAGTGAGTTTATAACTGCATCCCAAATGGCACCGTATTCCCTATGGGCCCTGGTCAAATATAGTGCACTATATTGGAATAGGGTGCCATTTTGGGACTCACTCTAAGACCACTCTGCTTTGTGAGGTGTTGCAAAAGACCAATGGTGAAAGAGAGGAAAGACAACCAGAGGGGAAGCAGAGAAGCAGTTCGCTTGATGCCTGGAAATACAGCATGCTAGAGTTCAGGAGAGCAAAGCCAAAGTGCATGCACATGTTGATTTGGTTTTCTATTAGTGAGTGAGTGAGTGAGTGAGGAGGGAGGCAGCGAGAGAGAGACGAAAAGGATGGTGTGTGTGTGTGTGGGGGGGGGGGGATCAGACAGGAAGCAGTTACAAAAGGCCCATTGGACTAATACTGTAACCTCTGAAAACAATTTGATTTTTCCTATAAACAAGTGTTCCTGATCAAAGCACTAAACTCAAAGCAATGTTGATATGCATAGCCCTGGTGTAACGTGTTGTTAGTGACTGAACCATAGAATATAGAACAACAGTATATTTTGGTAACCCTTCTTTCCGGATCGGCATCCATTCTTAATAGATGCAGTAGCCTACACAATGCTATTGTAACAGAGTGCAAAGGTGCATCATACCATGGCTGTCAAGTTCTACACACCTAACAACCCACAAATAAATGTTAAAAGCATGAATTTCACACTACTAATACCAACTCTGCTGGTAATTACAATATTGAAGGAACATCTGTGGATCTGTGGGAGCCAAACAATTGATTCCCGTTCAAAATCCTACTTTCCCTAACCCCTAAACCTAATTCTAACCCTAAAATAGCAATTTTCCCTTGTGGGGACTGGCGAAAAAGTTCGCGATTGTCCAAATGTTCATTGTTTGACTATTATACATTTACTCGCACACATAAACACACCCGGTTACATATTGCCTGTAGGAGAAAGGTGGACTTAACTAAAACATTAAGCGGCAATAGTCTTTATCACTCATTACTTTATCAGAGGCACACAAGACTGAGCGTAAACACACACCGACACAGTGGTGGGATCTGTGTCTTTATGCAGGGCCTCGTACCTGGCCATGCTGCCAACACGGTAAACAACCTCGCCCAGCCCAGGGAGACAACGTGCAACGATCCCACACTGAGCTTGTGCGAGGGCGGTGAGACCGGTGTACGCAGCGTGACTAGAACAGATAGCTGGGTGAACCGAAGAAATAAAGCCAATTCTTCTCTGACATCTGGGCTGTTTGGTGTGAGATATATACAAAACACACACACTTATCTTTAAAAGGCCATTCTCCATCTCTATGTGGAGAGGAACAAAGAAGCTCATTTTTGACATTACATTTATTCTGAACAAAAATATAAAAAACGCAACATGCAACAATTTCAAAGATTTTACTGAGTTGCAGTTCATTTGAGGAAATCAGTAAATTTAAATAAATTAACTAGGCACTAATCTATGGATTCCACATGACTGGGAATAAAGATATGCAATCTGTTGGTCAAAGATACCTTAAGAAAAGAAAAAAGGTAGAGGCGTGGATCAGAAAACCAGTCAGCATCTGGTGTGACCACTATTTGCCTCATGGAGCGCGACACCTTCACATACTGTTGATTGTGGCCTGTGGAATGTTGTCCCACTCCTCTTCAATGGCTGTGCAAAGTTGCTGGATATCGGCAGGAACCGGAACACGCTGTCAAACACGTCTATCCAGAGCATCCCAAACATGCTCAATGGGTGACATGTCTGGTGAGTATGCAAGCCCTGGAAGAACTGGGCCATATTCAGCTTCTAGAAATTGTGTACAGATCCTTACGACATGGGGCCGTGCATTATCATGCCAAAACATGAGGTGATGGCGGCTGATCAATTGCATGACAATGGGCCTCAGGATCTCTTCATGGTATCTCTGTGCATTCAAATTGCCATCGATAAAATGCAATAGTTTATAGCTTATGCCTACCCAAACCATAATCTCACCGCCACCATGGGGCACTCTGTTCACAATGTTAACGTCAGAAAACTGCTCGCACACACGTACTGCCAAATTCTCTAAAACGATGTTGGAGGCGGCTTATGGTAGAGAAATGAACATTACGTTCTCTGGCAACAGCTCTGGTGGACATTCCTGCAGTCAGCATGCCAATTGCACACACCCTCAAAACTTGAGAAAGATGTGGCATTGTGTTTTGACACAAAACTTCACATTATAGTGGCCTTTTATTGTCCCCAGCACAAGGTGCTCCTGTGTAAGCAGCATTAGTTTCAGCTCATGAAACATGGGACCAACACTTCACATGTTGCATTTATATTTTTATAGTCCACTCTTTCCTCTGCCCACGCAAGACCTTGTCAGTCAGTCAAATAACTAAAATAAGTCATTCGAAGGCTATATCTCAAAATGGCACCCTATTCCTTACATAGGGTCTGATCAAATGTAGTGCACTATGGGTCCTGGTCAAAAGTAGTTCACTATATAGGGTGCCATTTCAACCTAAAAAAAATCAGTGTCCTTACAATGCTCGCAAGATGAAATTACAAAACATTATTGTACAGTACTAACAAAGTCTTGGCTTCTACCTTCACAAATAGAGTTTCATGCAGAGTAGGACAGAAGACCACGCACGCATCATAGCATCTATGGAGTACTCATTAATTATTAGGATATAAAGGCCATGTGTTGCAGGAAGCAAATCCTGGCAGGATAATTTATTTATAAACAACGGACGAATGGGGATTTTTACACTGTAATTTCATATTCACTAAAAAACCTCAAACGAAACTAGCCTCATCTGTCAACAACACACTTGTTTTATCACCTCTGCTTGTTAATACACAAGTTCTCTTTCAAATATATTACATTCTGTACACAGTCATCCTCCAAGAGATAAAAGATTCGTCCAGATGTATTTAAAAACATTCAAGATTAAAATGGCAACTTGCCCCAGGACAACGTTAAAGATGAAAGACTTCCATTTTAAGTTCGCAGTCGAGTTTACGAAATGCTCTACGGGCGCCAGTCAAACATACTTTTTCAGGGGTCAGGTTGGATTTGTACTGTATGGAGAATCCGATCTCATTCTAAAATAAGTGTTTTTAATCATTAGTGCACTGCACACACAGAGAGTTTGAGGGCTCAAACAAGTCTCCAGTGGGGCAGCATCAAAATGCATGTGTACAACACATGGCAACAACAGCGTCATTGTGCCGCCTCTCGCACCACACACAGAGACACAAGGGACCCAGGGCCGTTGTCACGACAGCACTACCAGGCTAGGGATATACTGGGATCAGTACAAAACACCCACACACGCCTCGGTTCAAATACTATCAATTATTTTCACATACATTCGAAGTACAGTACCAGTCAAAAGTTTGGACACCTTCTCATTCAAGGGTTTTTCCCTTTATTTATTTTTTACCATTTTCTACATCGTAGAATAATAGTGAAGACATCAAAACTATGAAATAACACATATAGAATCATGTAGTAATCAAATAAAGTGTTAAACAAATCAAAATCTATTTTAGTTTTAGGTTCTTCAAGGTAGCCACCCTGCCTGATGAGAGCTTTTGCACTCGTGGAATTTGACAGGTACTGTAAAGTTCTCAGATATAAACTCAGCAAAAAAAAGAAAATGGCCTCTCACTGTCAACTGCATTTATTTTCAGCAAACTGAACATGTGTAAATATGTGTATGAACATAAGATTCAACAACAGACATAAACTGAACAAGTTCCAAAGACATGTGACTAACAGAAATGAAATATTGTGTCCCTGAACAAATGGTGTGGGGGGGGGGGTCTGATCTGATGTAGCTACCAACTGCATTAAGTACAGTGCACCTCCTCCTCATGGACTGCACCAGATTTGCCAGTTCTTGCTGTGAGATGCTACCCCACTCTTCCACCAAGGCACCTACCTGCAAGTTCCCTGTCATTTCTGGGTGGAATAAAAGTAAAAGTACTTGTTTTGGACTGTGTATTTGAAAATACTCAAATACACAGATTTGTTTTATAATACCAGATTAGAGGTCGGCCGATTAATCGGAATGGCCGATTAATTAGGGCCGATTTCAAGTTTTCATAACAATCGGAAATCGGTATTTTTGGGTGCCGATATATTTGTTTTTTACACCTTTATTTAACTAGGCAAGTCAGTTAAGAACACATCCTTATTTTCAATGATGGCCTATGAACGAGGCAGAATGACAGATTTTTACCTTGTCAGCTCGGGGATTCGATCTTGCAACCTTACAGTTAACTAGTCCAACGCTCTAACCAATCAATCAACAACTGTCGTTGCTCCAATGTGTACTTAACCATAAACATCAATGCCTTTCTTAAAATCAATACACAGAAGTATATATTTTTAAACCTGCTTATTTAGCTAAAAGAAATCCAGGTTAGCAGGCAATATTAACCAGGTGAAATTGTGTCAATTCTCTTGCGTTCATTGCACGCAGAGTCAGAGTACATGCAACAGTTTGGGCCGCCTGGCTCTTTGCGAACTAATTTGCCAGAATTTTACATAATTATGACATAACATTGAAGGTTGTGCAATGTAACAGGAATATTTAGACTCATGGATGCCACCCGTTAGATAAAATACGGAACGGAATAAACGTTTTGTTTTCGAGGTGATCGTTTCTGGATTTGACCTTTCTGTGTGTTTATTATAGTTAAGTCTATGATTTGATAGAGCAGTCTGACTGAGGGGTGGTAGGCAGCAGCAAGCTCGTAATAGTCAAAGGTATATGGTTTAGAGAGAAATAGTCGACGTGTTATAATTCCTGTAATAACTTGCAGCTGAACTTGAAAGGGGTTCCTTCGTTATTTGACCGTTCATGTCTTCCATAGAGAATGTCTTGATCTACTTCCAATAAGGTCTGTGTTTCGTGCTTAAACCGCCTCGGCATTTTAATACCCGTGTAAATCTCACTAGGATAAGGTAACGTTTGTCAAAATATTTTCATAAATCCACTCTACAAAAAAAATGTATCTTCGCTTATATTTATCCAATATAGATCAGAGTTACCTTGTCCAATGGATATCTACACAGTTATAAAATTGGCAAGGTGGTGTAAGCCTACACGAAACAGACCTTATTTTAAGTGAATCTAAAAATATCCTATGGAATAAATGAATGAAGGAACCGCTTTTCAGATTTTGCTAGGTGTCATGGGAATTATGACTTGCACTTTGGTAGTTAATTCTTACCATGTCCATTATTAAAATAGGATTTCCTGCATATAGAGTTTTTGTTGCGGTCCAATGTAACTTAAACTCTATTTTCATTCAAACAGTTGAGAGTATTTGTCTCCTAAGCAGACTCTTCAGTATATATACATACACATATACACTTTTTTTTTTTGAAAAATCATAATCGATCGACTTCTATACCAGATACTCAAATAAACATGTACTTGAACCTAGGTCTGGGGCACACAGGCCTGTGCACACAGTCACTTACGCACGCACGCCAGAGATACAGTGCATTCGGAAAGTAATCAGACCCCTTGACTTTTTCCACATTTTGTTAAGTTACAGCCTTATTCTAAAATGTATTTAAAAATAATAATAATCACCAATCTACACACAATACCCAATAAAACCAAAGTGAAAACAGGTTTAGTCATTTTTTTTTACGTATTTACAAAAGTATTCAGACCCTCTACGAGACTCAATTGAGCTCAGGTGCATCCCTTTTCCATTGATCATCCTTGAGATGTTCCTACAACTTCATTGGACATGATTTGGAAAAAGACCTGTCTATTTAAGGACCCACACTTGACAGTGCATGTCAGAGAAGAAACCAAGCCATGAGGTTGAAGGAATTGTCCGTAGAGCTCAGAAACAGGATTGTGTCAAGGATTGTAGGTCCCAAAGAACACAGTGGCCTCCATCATTCTTAAATGGAAGAAGTTTAGAACCACCAAGAACCCGATGGTCACTCTGACAGAACTCCAGAGTTCCTCTGTGAAGATGGGAGAACCTTCCAGAAGGACAACCATCTCTGCAGCACTCCACCAAATCAGGTATTTATGGTAGAGTGGCCAGACGGATGCCACTCCTCAGTAAATATGCACATGACAGCCCGCTTCGAGTTTGCCAAAAGGCACCTAAACACTCTCAGACCATGAGAAACAAGATTCTCTGGTCTGGTGAAACCAAGATTGAACCCTTTGGCCTGAATGCCAAAAGTCACGTCTGGAGGAAAACTGGCACCATCCCTATGGTGAAGCATGGTGGTGGCAGACTCATGCTGCGGGGATGTTTTTCAGAGGCAGGGACTGGGCGACTAGTCAGGATCGAGGAAAAGATGAACAGAGCAAAGTACAGAGAGATCCTTGATGAAAACCTGCTCTAGAGCGCTCAAGACCTCAGACTGGGGAGAAGGCTCACCTTCCAAAAGGACAACAACCCTAAGCACACAGCCAAGACAACGCAGGAGTGGCTTCCGGACAAGTCTCAGAATGTCCTTGAAAGGCCCTGCCAGAACCCGGACTTGAACCCGATCGGGGGGTCCCGAGTGGCACAGCGGTCTAAGGCACTGCATCTCCGTGCTTGAGGCGTCACTCCTGATATCCTGGTTCGAATCCAGGTTGTATCACAAACGGACGTGATTGGGAGTCCCGTAGGGCGGCGCACAATTGGCCCAGCGTCGTCCGTTTTTTGCCGGTGTAGGCCGTCATTGTAAATAAGAATTTGTTTTAACTGACTTTCCTAGTTAAATAAAAGGTCAAATAAAAAAAACATTTAACATGTTTTATCTGGAGACCTGAAAATAGCTGCGCAGCGACGCTCCCCATCCAACCTGACAGAGCTGAAGAGGATCTGCAGAGAATAATGGGAGAAACTCCCCAAATACAGGTGTGCCAAGCTTGTAGCGTCATACTCAAGAAGACTCTAGGCTGTAATCGCTGCCAAAAGGTGATTCAACAAAGTACTGAGTACTTATGTGATTTCAAATTTAAAAAATGTCTAAACACTAGTTTTTGCTTGGTCATTATGGGTTATTGTGTGTACATTGTTGAGAGAGAAGGGAAAAAAAACAATTGAATCAATTTTCAAATAAGGTTGTAAAGTAACAAAATGTGGAAAAAGTCAAAGGGTCTGAATACTCTCCCGAATGCACTGAGATATACTGACACAAAAGCTTGAACGAACGAACGCGCACACACAAGAACTGTCAACCAAGTCGAGGACAAGAGGCTGTTTTCAACCAGCGAAGATCTTCTAGAATCCTGGGTAACTGTGTGTGTAAAAATCTTGAGCACATACCTACAATACACACTGTCCAGCTCTCTATCTGAAATGGGTGAACATCAATCAGCAAAGCAACTATCTGCTAACATTCATGAATGCTAGGATCTAGGGCTATCATTATCCAAACTGCACCCTATTCCCCATATATTGCATTACTTTTACCCTACAACCCTAGTCAATAGTAGTGCACTATATAGGGAATATGGTATCATTTGGGTTGCAAACCCATCCAACTATTGGGATATAAGAAGAATAGGCTTCTGTGACACCATGACAGGAGCATGTTTCAATTGGCTCATTACTTGGTCTGAACTTCAAACACATTTCAACAAACAGAGATGCAGCAAGGCCTTCTGTAAATAGTTCAGTACATAGTACAGTAGTCCATTGGGAACGTGACACTCTTCCGTTACAGTACCGGTATTTGGCTTGACGCTCTCTGCATGCTTTTCATCTTAGCTTTGAGCTTCAGCAAAAACAGTACAGTAGCATGTACCTTCAGGTTGTGATTTGAGGTTTGATTGTCTGATATGGTTTTCCCGTACACCCACCCACCACATAATATGCCAGTAGTGCTGAATAACTCCCCGAGCTCAGCACCACAACACAGACCCGGTGAGTCAGGCAACAGAAACAGTGAGTCACTCACCCCCCTCCTCTCTCCTTCCCGATCTTTTCATCTATCCTCCTCTCTTGCCCTCTTCTCCCCATCCTCTTTTCTCACTGTCCGTGTCCGAATATCCATACTAGCGTACCACGTACTTAAACTGCATACTCATTTCGCCGTTTGATCTAGTAGAATTCAGTCGTCTTTTCTGACTCACGTGTCTGACAACAGCTGAGAAGCAGATACATTGACGCGCTGTACCAAGACGAAGGAATGGCGGGAATCAACGCGATCACACATTAGATGACACATTGAGCACTTTGTTTTTTTATATTTCACACACTTTCTCCGCTTACTATTTATGAGGCTAGTATGTGTATTTGGACACAGGCACTACCTCCTCAGGTCCCCTTGCACCTGCAATCTTCAACTCTCCTCCACCTACCCACTCCACTCCTCTTCAAATCCAGCCTTCTTTCTCGCTTTCTCTCCCTCCATTTTTTTTAATCCCCTCTCGTTCACTTACGTCCATCTCTCCATAGATCCCTAACCTCTTTCTGTTCAAGAAGCACTTGAGTCGTGTTCCAGCTAAATGCACCGGACTGAATGTTCCAAATGGCACCCGTGACCCTATACAGTGCACTGCTTTTGACCAGAGGTTTATAGGCCTTGGGTCGAAAGTAGTACACTACATAAGGAATAGGGCACCATTTGGGACGAACCCTTTGTTACAGGAAACATTTAACAGGTATTCAATTCACCCGGGTTATTCTCCCTCTTTTAATGTAAATACCCTTCTAATATAAAATATAAACTATGAAGTCTTGTCTTTTTCAGACAGCAGAGGTTGTGTAGAGCAAGGTTTCCCAAACTTGGTCCTGGGGCCCCACCTAGGTGCACATTTTGTTTTTTGCCCTAGCACTACACAGCTGGTTCAAATAAACTCATTATCAAGCATAGATTATTTGAATCTGCTGTGTAGTGCTAGGGCAAAAACCCAAAACATGCCCCCAGGTTGGGCCCCAGGACAGAGTTTTGGAAACCCTGGTGTAGAGGTTATGACCTGACCAAGCCTCCTCTCCACTGGGCTGCTATGAGCACAGCTGTCCCCCCTCTCCCCTCAACCTTGGAAATACCTAGCTGA
Organism: Oncorhynchus clarkii lewisi; assembly: GCF_045791955.1. Lineage (NCBI taxonomy): Eukaryota > Metazoa > Chordata > Actinopteri > Salmoniformes > Salmonidae > Oncorhynchus > Oncorhynchus clarkii. The sequence continues at coordinate 49,875,557 of NC_092148.1, read as the reverse complement.
GTCACAGCAGAAACTCCCTGCATCCCTTATTCTCACAGACTGACTGCAGTGGCAAGAAAAGGTATGTGAACCCTTTGGAATTACCTGTATTTCTGCATCAATTGATCATCAAATTTGATCTGATCTTCATCTAAGGTCACAAAAATAGACAAACAGTGTGCTCAAACACACAAATTGTTGTATTTTTCGTGTCTATGTTGAGCATCGTGATTTGGGGCTGCTTTGCTGCCTCAGAGCCAGTGCCGCTTGCTATCGTCAACGGGAAAATGATTTCAAGTTTATCGAGACATTTTGCAGGAGAATGTTAAGCTACCTGTCCGCCAATTGAAGCTCAACAGAAGTTGGGTGATGCAACACAACAACGACCCAAAACACAGAAGTAAATCAACAACAGAATGGTTTCAACCAAAGAAAATACACCTTCTGGAGTGGCCCAGTCCTGACCTCAACCCGATTGAGATGCTGTGGCATGACCTCAAGAGAGCAGGTCACACCAGACATCCCAAGAATATTGCTTAACTGAGGAATAGTACAGAATTCCTCCTGACCGTTGCGCAGGTCTGATCCGCAACTACAGAAAACGTTTGGTTGAGGTTATTGCTGCCAAAGGAGGGTCAACCAGTTATTAAATCCAAGGGTTCACATACCCTCCCCACCCTGCACTGTGAAAGTTTACACTGTGTGTTCAGTAAAGACATGAAAACATATCATTGTTTGTGTGTTATTAGTTTAAGAAGACTGCGTTTGTACTATTGGTGTGACCTAGATGAAGATCAGATCAAATTGTATGATCAATTTATGCAGAAATCCAGGTATTTCCAAAGGGTTCACACACAGTGGCAAGAAAAAGTGTGTGTGTGTGTGTGTATATATATATATATATATATATATATATATATATATATATATATATATATATATATATATATATATATATATATATATGAGAGAGTGTTTGAGGGGCAAGAACAAGCAGCCTCAGCACAACAAGCCCACTGGGAAGCTCTGATTCAGAGAAAAATTATCCCTCTTTCCAAGGACACCCAACCCCTCTTTCCCTCCTTGCCTCCCTCCCTTCTTTCATACTCTCTTTTTGAACAGAAAATGGAAATATTCAAGTTTTACTCAAGTCGGTGCCAATCCAGACAGTCATGCGGTGTGTGTTGATTTGTTTTGCCGAGTGCATTACAGACAGCAACTGAATACAAAAACCCTTCCTTCCAAAAAATACACAGCTCGTCACACTGAACAATGACACAGTATTTGTGACTCCAAGGCCGATGTTTCTTTCATAGAGTAAGACAGACGATTTACCGGTGACTCCTCTAAAGGTTAATCACTCACACTACCAGAGATATATTCCTATTGCCCAGCTACCAGACAGGCAATATATGGATAGATAGAAATGGCTGATCCATAGGCCCTTTGTTGTCAAATAACTGAGTTGCAACTAAGAGTTGTCAAAAGAAAGTTCCACTAAAACAATTAAACATTCTACAACCATGCATGGAGACCATCCTTGGTTTGACATTTCCAAAGAACAAAAATGCATTACAGCGAGCAAACACAAACTCAGTTTGCCTGTTTTGAGCCCAAAGTTGTTGTTTTTTAAACAATTGCTTACAGAGCTTCATCTTAACCTGCCTTTCTTTGGCTGCCACAAAAATGCTGCTCTTTGAATTAGCCATGGTATTCATGCCAAATGGCAACCTATTCCCTATAAAGCGCACTGCGTTTGACCAGAACCCTACGGGCCCTGGACAAAAGTAGTGCACTACATAGGGTGTCGTTATTGGTAAGCCCATAGGACACTGAAACAAAACAATCAATCTTACTAAAATTGCTAGCATTAGGCTACCACTAGACTACTGAGCTAATGGTGGAATCCGCAGAAGGCGTAAACAGCGCCACCGCCACCCCACCACCAATGTTATTGTTGCAGAGCTGGGGAGAAAAAGAAAATGGTGGAAAATGGGAAGAAAAAAATTTGCAGGACATACTGTGCTGTTGTATGACCCGTGCAATTATGTGGGGGGGGGGGGGGGGGGGTTGTGCTCGTTGTTAGCAGTAACCTATTCGCTGTTGTAATTTCACATTAAGCTTTAAAAACAGTTTGTGTCATAACAGGGTAGAATCGAAATGTTTTGCAACAAGTGTTACCACATGGTTTTTAGCCTGTTTGATATCACAAGACGTCTACGATAGCTGACGTAGCCGTAAAGAGCTTAGCACAGCTCCTCTTTGCCTGACCGGTCAAGCTCACAGGAGGCAGTCATAAGGCACTGTGGCTTTCTCCACAGTCAAGGCCAGAGCGCCAGAAAAATGTTGCTTTGTTTTTGATACAAGGAATATAAAGTCTTAAAGTATGTAAAACAGTCAATCTAAGACAATGTTACAAAGAACAATGTTTCATGTAATCTTCTATGTCAACACCAGCCACCCAAGTGTGATGTTAAGCTAGGGTTGCTTCTTTGAAATAACACATCGTATCAGCACATGAGTGATGAGATCGTATCATGAGGTCCCGGGCAGTTCCCAGCTCTAGCGCTGCAGGTGGCAGCAGCATGCTATCGAATCCCAGTGCAGATGCTACATGTGGTTATTCGTTATATGCATAAGAGCTGTATATTGCATCCTGAACGCCCAGAGCTACTGACGGCTTTAGGTCAAGTGGGTTTGATCAAGCAATTTTAGTAATAAATATACCGTTCGTAGTTAAACTCACATGGATCTTTCTATAAAGCTAGGGTACTGGTCCAAAACCGTGTGACAAAACAGTACTTTTCTGTCCTTGCATTTATGGCAGTGTAAGTTGTCGTTATATCACATAGTAAGCATTAAATCAGTGAAATTAGACATTTAACCTTGTAGGACTCCAAGGATCGAGCGGTCAGAAATGCAGTTTAACTACGCAACTTTGTGTGTCTCCTTGTTACATGGTGAAAACAGTTTATGGGCACACAAATGCAAAATAATAAATGCAATTGAAAAATCTAATACTTCTAACAGAAAGATACTTGATACCTAAAAACCTAGGTATCAATAATGCATAATAATGCATAATAAATTGTGGTATTACATCTGGTGTTGAGCTGTTTAATTACACAGGAAGGAATTATCAGAATGACAGGCGAGTGACGAACAGCTGTCGTGAGTGCATGCAATGCAACAGCAGCCCAAGTGCTGGGGGGGGGGGGGGGGGGGGGTGCATTTGCGAGGAATGTCCAGAATATTTTGGCGTGCCATTCGTTATGCCGGTGAAGACAGTGGTGTCTGGTTCCACGTTGGATCTAATATCCCTAGCGAATTGAGGTTGATCATCTGTTGTCGTCTGCTTGATTTACAGCAGGGTCTCGTTAGCTTTAACATTGTCTCGGGCCTAATACCAGTGGCAATTTATCCTCCAAAACACCGGCTTCTCTGGCATTATCCCTTAAATAATGACAAATGACATCGCCTAGTGGGCTTATTCACAATGATGATCTGGTAATGAAGTCATGACAAATACATCTTGTTTTCCATGTTACACCGGCAACGTTAAACAATACAAGGGGCATGAAGTAGCCTACTTGAACTTGGGAGCACAGAAAATCACGTACTGGAATAGGCCTACCTTGAAAAATCGGACATTGTCAATTTGGTGCTTGAAAAGTCCTTGCAATTATTGTAGCCAATTTTTAAGTTCTCCTGCTCCCTTATAATTATCAGTGACTACAATTTTTTGAAATCTGTTTTTGTGAGAGACGTGGCCACTTTCGTTTGTTTCCCACCACTTTAATTGAAGGGTGTTGCGCTACTCTGCTGCGGTAAAAAACATTTGCAGTGATGATGACAATATGAATGTTGGCTTCAACTTGGCTTTCCATACAAATCCTTACATTAAAAAAGGAAACTCATTTTCTCATTATAAAAATAACAATGAGATTAATGCTACCTCTATTTGTGGTTTTATTATGTGTACCTGCGTCAGCCACATGGAAATAATCTCCATGCAGGCATCCAATCTATTTAGTCAGGCAATGTTCACATATTTTAGAATATAATAACAATTTGAATATCTAGGCCTTAAAAAAATTGAGGTAATGGCCTACTTTTTCTTTTACAATTTTTGCAAGCTTTTTGGGAGGGGGGGGTTCTAAACTCAGCAAAAAAAAGAAACGTCCCTTTTTCAGGACCCTGTCTTTCAAAGAAAAATTGTAAAGGGTTTAAACACCGTTTCCGATGCTTGTTCAATGAACCATAAACAATTAATGAACATGCACCTGTGGAACGGTCGTTAAGACACTAACAGCTTACAGACGGTAGGCAATTAAGGTCACAGTTATGAAAACTTAGGACACTAAAGAGGCCTTTCTACTGACTGAAAAACACCAAAAGAAAGATGCCCAGGGTCCCTGCTCATCTGCGTGAACGTGCCTTAGGCATGCTGCAAGGAGGTATGAGGACTGCAGATGTGGCCAGGGCAATGAATTGCAATGTCCGTACTGTGAGACGCCTAAGACAGTACTACAGGGAGACAGGACGGACAGCTGATCGTCCTCGCAGTGGCAGACTACGTGTAACAACACCTGCACAGGGTCGGTACATCCGAACAGTACATCTGCGGGACAGGTACAGGATGGCAACAACTTCCCAAGTTACACCAGGAACGCACAATCCCTCCATCAGTGCGCAGACTGTCTGCAATAGGCTGAGAGAGGCTGGACTGAGGGCTTATAGGCCTGGAGTCAGGCAGGTCCTCACAGGCATCAATGTTGCCTATGGGCACAAAACCACCGTCACTGGACCAGACAAGACTGGCAAAAAGTGCTCTTCACTGACGAGTTGCGGTTCTCTCTCACCAGGGGTGATGGTCAGATTTGCATTTATCGTCGAAGGAATGAGCGTTACTCCGAGGCCTGTACTCTGGAGTGGGATCGATTTGGAGGTGGAGGGTCCGTCATGGTCTGGGGTGGTTCACTCGCGTCCGATGATGTGTCACAGCATCATCAGACTGAGCTTGTCATTGCAGGCAAACTCAACACTGTGTGTTACAGGGAAGACATCCTCCTCCTCATATGTCAGTGTCAATGTTCTGCCATGGCCAGCGAAGAGCCCGGATGTCTGGCACCTGTTGGATCAGAGGGTGAGGGCTAGGGCCATTCCCCCCTGAAATGTCTGGGAACTTGCAGGTACTTGGTGGAAGAGTGGGGTAACATCTCACAGCAAGAACTGGAAAATCCGGTGCAGTCCATGAGGAGATGTCCTGCAGTACTTAATGCAGCTGGTGGCCACACCAGATACTGACTGTTACTTTAGACCCCCCCCCCCTTTGTTCAGGGACACATTATTCAATTTCTGTTAGTCACATGTTAGTGGAACTTGTTCAGTTTGTGTCTCAGTTGTTGAATCTTGTTATATTTACACATGTTGAGTTTGCTGAAAATATACGCAGTTGACAGTGAGAGGACAATTCTTTATTTGCTGAGTTTATATTAGGCCCTATATGTTAAATTATAAAAACGCCACAATTGTATAACATTGAAGTCCATGAAAAATTCCCTGAAAGTCCTTGAACTTGACTTGTCAATGTCTGTATGAACCCTGCAGGATTGGACCCTTTTTTTACATTTTTGCCTAAAATTACATACCCATATCTAACTGCCTGTAGCTAAGGACCTGAAGCTCAGGACCTGAAGCAAGGATATGGATATTCTTGATACCATTTGAAAAGAAACACTTTGAAGTTTGTACAAATGTGAAATTAATATAGGAGAATTTATAACATTAGATCTGGTCAAAGATAATACAAACAAAAAAACATGCACTTCCTGTTTTTTTAATAATCTTTGAAATGCAAGAGAAAGTCCATAATATCATACAGGAGTTTAGGTGCAATTAAGGTTTTGGCCACAAGATGGCAGCAGTGTGTGTGCAACGTTTCAGACTGATCGAGTGAAGCATTGCAATACTGCACAATATCGTCTATCAAGTCTGCTCTTGTGCCGAACTGGTCAATTGATACAGTTTCAAGTACATAACTATAGAGAACATACAAAAATGATATGGTAATACACAATTTAAGTTTACACACTCCCAGGAATGTCATACATGATGGATAATTAGCTTCCCTACAGAAAAAACACTAACCTTCACACATCTAGACCGCCGGGCGGGGTGGATGTGGGGCCAGAGACAGCAGGGGTTCAAACTGTAGAACCCAGTTCCTACATTTGAATATAAAAATGTATTTTATCGAACTCTGGGACCCTCAGGATGACAAATCAAAAATAATGTACTTGCATTCAGTAATCTAACTTCAGAGGTGAATGTATCAAACCAGTTGCTGTGATAAGTTTTGTTGTGCACTCTTCTCAAACAATAGCACTGTATTTATTCACTGTAATAGCTACTGTAATTGGACAGTGGAGTTAGAATGACAAGAATTTGTCTATGCCCTGGAAAGTTTGCAGTTACTTACAACCATTGGCTTGCCTGTTTTGCATGTTATTTTGGCATTAATACGTGTCACATATCAGTTTGCAAACAATGTAAACAATGTAAAAAATATATATATATATATATATATATATATATATATATATACACATATACACACACACACAGTGGGGCAAAAAAGTATTTAGTCAGCCACCAATTGTGCACGTTCTCCCACTTAAAAAGATGAGGCCTGTAATTTTCATCATAGGTACACTTCAACTCTGACAGACAAAAATGAGGAAAAAAAAATCCAGAAAATCACATTGTAGGATTTTTAATGAATTTATTTGCAAATTAAATAAATTTAAATAAATTAATTAAAAATCCTACAATGTGATTTTCTGGATTTTTTTCTCATTTTGTCTGTCATAGTTGAAGTGTACTTATGATAAAAATTACAGGCCTCTCATCTTTTTAAGTGGGAGAACTTACACTTACTAAATACTTTTTTGCCCCACTGTATATATCATTGAGTAAATAAAGCAGCATACAAACATGGTCTCTTTATTGCTTTTTTGAGTAAGGCAGCTCCAAAATGCAGGTGTTTCAGCCTACTTCAGTGCTTTCTGTGGTGGGGGAAGCCAGCAGAAAATAGGAGCATTGCGCCGTGATTGGCTCAGTGTTCTGTCACTCATGGGGACACTACATCACAGGCAAAGTCTAAGTCCTTAGTCAGGGAGGACATCAAATATTTAATCCCTTTGGGTCCTGCCATAGAGTTACATTAGAATAGCCCTTCCAAGAAGGCTCAAGGTGCACATGAAGCCTAACCTGTTTTAGAGAATGTAATCAAACATTATAAGAGCTTTCATTGTCTGCTTATATGCCCCCTTTATTTATCCTACGGTTCTGACTTGGTGTACAGAGAGAACACTTTAAGAACGGCCCATGTTGTGAATTCTGTCGCTGTACATTTCAAACGTGCTGAACACAAGTTATTGAAGACGTCCCTCATCGCTCGCTCATTAGTCTTCATCAAAATGACAGATTGCCTCTTATCCGCTCGTTGTCCCCTTATGCCATAGTTTGTACATCTCAATTGTCAGTAGAACCTACATTTGTTTAAGCAAGTCAGCCATATCAGCAATGATTTTTTTAAAGGCAGTAAATTAGGCTGAATGAACTGTTTCTCTGCCAGACAAGGCTCTGTTGATAGCCAGGTGTAGCAGTGGTAAGGTGTTGGGACTGTTGTAGGGACTCTGCTGTTGGGACACCGTTATAGTGCAATTCATGTATTGTTTAGTGTTGTGTAGTGGCTTTGCTGGCATGCATCCAACATTTTCTATATTTTTTCCCCACCAAGATTTACATGCTAAACTCGCCACTGCTTACAACGTCATTCTAGTCACATTAGCTACAACCGTCCCAGTAAAACAACCATCCCACCGATCCTACGGGATCCTTAAGAGGTTTTTAAAGGATGTATAGTCCTAGGCCTGTTGTTGTTGTATAGGAGGAGTTATGGGCAAATTTGCATAAATTCACTTTTATTCCAATAAGTACATACACAGGTGGAACTGCATAAATGTAAAAATAAATATGTATTTATTTCAAAACATTTTGAAATGTTGATTCCAATGTCACACATTGGCCCAATTATTTGTAGAAAGACCTATACAGCTCTCCAAAGCCCCTTGGAGGTCTAAGTGGAGCCATTATCATTTTGCTCCCACCTACCCAGTGTCTTCAGATCTGCTAACAGGCTAAAGGAGGAGGCTAGGAGGACTTGGGTTTAGGGGGAGGCTAGAAGTGCCATCTTTCATTAGAGATTGGCCCTGACATCTGCTACTCACTCCTGGCTGTGCCATCTGCATCCCCCCCCCCCAGTACCAACCATCCCTCCTCCAATAGGCACAGCCGGAGTTAAGATCCCTCTGACATTTCTGCGAGGGGTTTATCCCCTAGTTTTCCTCTTTCATCCCTAGAATTTGATCCCGCTCTGCCCCTGCAGCACACGCACGATAGCAGGCTCAAGGGACTCCTGAAGGGGCCCCGAACAAGCTACACCCCCCCCCCCCATTTGTAGCCCCTGACGTCCAAAGGGAGGAGGGGGGTGTATGTGACGTATGGGTCTGTGGACCCTCCCCTGGAGCGTAAGCGGGACTATTCACCACAAAGCCCAGGCAAATAAGAGTCTGGAGGAGTAACAGTTGAGACGGATATGAAATGTGGCCCAATGCAAACAGCCAGAGGCACAGATAAGGCACACATTTGGCCATCCTATTGCCATAATGAATTCATCATCATCATCATCTTTGAACTCAGTCTGTTTTGTTGATGTGTTAGTAAGTAGAAAGAATGAGGTTTCGGATGGCTGCGTTTTGGTGACGCACATATTTTAACAAAGACGGTTAAAAATATGCGGTGAGATGTTGTGAATGCACAGGTGGGTACATGCTCTTTTCTTTCACGAGTGCCTCTGGGAGATAAGTGTTTTGGTGGTCTAAAAAGTGGGTACACTTTCAGTAGTTCTTTCCACTTAAAGCACACAGCTCCATTCAGGTAGTTGACATAGAGAGCTGGCTTGACAAACCGGAGAAAGGACAGATTAAGTATCTAAAGAAAGGATTTTTTTATTTATTATTGTATTACAATTAGTGTTCATGATTAGTCCTCTGTCATTGTGTCATCCAAAGTGCTGGAGTACAGAGCCAAAACAAAAAACATTTGTCACGGTCCTGGTCCCAGGCTTGTTTGCACCTAATTGATTGACATTGGCCGTAGGAGTTTGTAAGACAACACAAACAGACCTGGGACCAGGCTAGACCACACTACTCCTGAGCGAGAGAGAAACACAGTGAGAGGGCATTTCACCAGAACTCTCCCATGTCTGTGGTATGAGCAAGGCAGTTAACACACTGTTCCCCGGGTGCCCCGAAGACGTGGATGTCGATTAAGGCAGCCCCCCGCACCTCTCTGATTCAGAGTGGTTGGGTTAAAAGCGGAAGACACATTTCAGTTGAAGACATTCTGTTGTACAACTGACTAGGTATCCCCCTTTCCCTTTCATGTCTCTGAAGAGAATGCCAAAAAATGGACAATAGTAAATTGACTGGGTGGGGTTGTGTTATGAGAGAATTCAAGAAATGGGGCGGATTAAGACAGACACACACACACACACTTGATAAAAACAGACTGCACCAATCTAAGGGCATAACGGTTACTTTAAGTGGACATTCAGATCACAGGGAGAGGTCGTAAATCACAGAACTGAGGGTCCAAAGACAATGAAAAACACATTCCATTGGAGAGAGCTCTTTGATATTGTAAAAAAAAGGAAAAGAAAAAGAAAACATGTTCAGCCAGTCAGTAGCAGTGACGGCCAGAGCAAACATTGAGAGATGCAACAGAAACATAACCTTTGGAAATAGTCCTCCCCACAACTAGAATAGGATATTGGGTTGGAAGGGTGTCATGTACGTCACGTTATTTCTCCACAAGGTTCCCACTCATGTGGCAATTGTGTGGCCAGAGACGAGGCCGTACGAAACGCAAACTCCCAAAGGAGGAATAGTTTGAAGACAACACAGGTGGATGGATGTCAAAAAGAGAGCTATAGGTGAGGTCCAGGCCTCTGAAGTTTGCATCTTTCAGTATTGGAGTCTCATATATATATATATATATATATATATGAGTTGCATAATAGCATTATGTCACATAACAGCAGGCCCTATGTCACAGTAGGGGTATCTGGAATCATAACACGACATAATGCCAGGTACCAGTTGTGATGCTCCGCACTCCTGGCAAGGAGCTCGGGGCTCCCGAGTGGCACAGCGGTCTAAGGCACTGCACTACAGGCACCCTGGTTTGAATCCAGGCTGAATCACAAGCGGCCGTGATTGGGAGTCCCATAGGGCGGCGCACAATTGGCCCAGCTTCGTCCCGGGTTTGGCCGGTGTAGGCCGTCATTGTAAATAAGAAAATGTTCTTAAAATTTCTTGCCTAGTTAAATAAAAGGTCACATTTTAGAGTGGAGACAGACACGAGACACTGGAAAAGGAACTTCATTGAACACTGACCTTAGCAAATAGCATGTAAGTGCCCTCGTTCTCCTGTGCTATGTTGTTTACATTACCTCCCTTTATAGGTATCAAGAGTGCTGGGCCTTCACAATCCTACAATAACAGCAGAAATCAACGTGTGAAATCTCAACTCGTGTGTAAATCGACAGTAGCCCAATACACCTTACTGAATCTAATAGCGAAGAGGTACACAATAACACATCGAGCCTCACGTCAAGATCATAAGTGTCGTAGATGTCAAAAACATCCCGAATCATATGGTCAAACACAAGCAACATTTTTCACAGCCTAAAGCAGTAGCTGTGATATTGAACAACCAACTTTCCAAATAGTCAAACAACAGCAACAAACGTTCAATACGCAAGCAAGTCAACAAGAGAGGGTGCGTTGTATACTAGCCCTTGATCATGACTCTCAGTTCCATTACATTATACATAAGAGTCATTGGACGAAGGCGTCTTCCGTACGGGGGGGGGGGGGGGGGGGGGGTTTGTTAAGAGCCCCGGGACGCTAGGTCTGAACATTAACATGCATCGCTTGCGGTACAGTCTTGGTAGCATAAGGACCTAATCTTTCATATCAGCAAGAAAAAAAATAAAAATGTATACATATATTTTTTTTTAAGGTTCAATTGATACACACCTTTATAGGGTTAGGATTATGGGTTCCCACACAGCCACATCTCTATGGTACAGCGCTTGTTTACAGAAAACAGACCTGACTACCTGTGCTAATTAGCTAGCTGCATCTCCTTAACACCTGGATGAAGGAAGGCAGAAAAATACTGTCGGGCGCAACTGCTTAAAACAGAGGTACAGTCAGTAGCGACCCGTCATTCAGGACAGGTGGGGCAGACACACACACACACACACACACACACACACACACACACACACACACACACACACACTACCTTTCAAATGTTTGGGGTCACTTAGAAATGTTCTTGTTTTTGAAAGAAAAGCAAATTGTGTCCATTAAAATAACATCAAATTGATCAGAAAATAAAGTGTAGACATTGTTAGTGTTGTAAATGACTATTGTAGCTGGAAATGGCTGATTTTTTTATGGAATATCTACATAGGCATACAGAGGCCCATTATCAGCAACCATCACTCCTGTGTTACCATGGCATGTTGTTAGCTAATCCAAGTTGATCATTTTAAAAAGGCTAATTGATCATTAGAAAACCATTTTGCAATTATGTTAGCACAGCTGAAAACTGTTGTTCTGCTTAAAGAAGCAATAAAACTGGCCTTCTTTAGACTAGTTGAGTACCTGGAGCATCCGCCTTTGTGGATTCGATTACAGGCTCAAAATGGTCAGAATCAAAAGACCTTTCTTCTGAAACTTGTCACTCTATTCTTGCTCTGAGAAATGATGGCTATTCCAAGTGAGAAAATGCCAAGAAATTAAATATCTGGTACAACACTGTGGACTACTCCCTTCACAGAGCAGCGCAAACTGGTTCTAACCAGAATAGAAAGAGGAGTGAGAGGCCCCGGTGCACAACTGGGCAAGAGGACAAGTACATTAGAGTGTCTAGTTTGAGAAACAGACGCCTCACAAGTCCTCAACTGGCAGCTTCATTAAATAATACCCACAAACCACCAGTCTCAACGTCAACAGTGAAGAGGCGACTCCGGGATGCTGGCCTTCTAGGCAGAGTTGAAAAGAAAAAGCCATATCTCAGACTGGCCAATAAAAAGAAAAGATTAAGATGAGCAAAAGAACACAAACACTGGACAGAGGAAGATTGGAAACAAGTGTTATGGACAGACGAATCTAAGTTTGAGGTGTTCGGATCACAAAGAAGAAGTGAGATGCAGAAAAAATGAAAAGATGCTGGAGGAGTGCTTGATGCTATCTGTCAAGCATGGTGGAGGCAATGTGATGGTCTGGGGGTGCTTTGGTGGTGGTAAAGTGGTAGATTTGGACAGGTAAAAGGGATCTTGAAGAAGGAAGGCTATCACTCCATTTTGCAACGCCATGCCATACCCTGTGGACGGTGCTTAATTGGAGCCAATTTCCTCCTACAACAGGACAATGACTCAAAGCACAGCTCCAAACTATGCAATAACTATTTAGGGAAGAAGCAGTCAGCTGGTATTATGTCTATAATGGAGTGGCCAGGACAGTCACCGGATCTCAACCCTATTGAGCTGTTGTGGGAGCCACTTCACCGTACGGTACATAAGAAGTGCCCATCAAGCCAATCCAACTTATGGGAGCTGCATCAGGAAGCATGGGGTGAAACCTTTTTTATTTTATGTCATACAAACATGGTCTCTTTTTTTGTTTATTGAATAAAGCAGCTCCAAAATGCAGGTGCTTCAGCCTAGCTCAGAGCTTTTTTTGGTGGTGGTGCTAGCCAGACAAAAAATACAGAGCGTTGCCCCTGATTGGCTCAGTTGTCTGTCATGATTGGCTCAGTTTTCTGTCACTCATGGAACAATACGTCATCCCCAATTCTAAGGTTAGAGCTCGAAACTGTTAGCCCCTTGGGTTCTGCTGTAGAGTTATATTAGAAGAGCCCATCCAAGAAGGCTCAAGGTTGTTGGCCACAGATAGAATGACATCAAATCACATATCTGCAGTAGCTTTGATTGGACTGATGTCAACATCTTACTTTCAAAGTCTTAGCTAGCAGTCGTCATCAGCTGTCATCATCAGTTGTCATCAAGTCGACAATCTACTGGCAAATCCTTTTCGACCCGTCATATGAAGGGAAATAATGAAGAGAAATTATAGATAAAACATATCGGTGCTCATCAGCCATTGTACATAAACATTACACAACAAGTTGGAAATTGCAAATTCAACAATGAGTTGTTTGGAAGGAATCAGTGGCTAAGAGTTGCAAAGAAACCACTAACGTTAGCCTGCTATTCAATGGAGTGGCTGTGGGTTTTTTTTCTCCCAGAGTTCCCACCATAAATCCAGAGAATACCAGACTTTGATAACAAAATGTGCCTACAAAAGGACCGCTTCGCCAACTTCACAAGGTGAGTCCAAAAATGTATTGTCTGCTGCTGCATAAATGGTGTAATATGCAAGGGAGAAATGTATACTGTAGCTAAGAAATTAATACTAAGTGTATGTTGTGTAGTAAGCATTTAGTAGCCCATGTGCCTCACCCTAATAATTTGGTATATTTTCACAAACGCGGTATTGTGGTGCTTGGCTTGCACGTGCAAATTCAGCACACACACAACATTCTATAATAGAATTGTGTTATTTGACATGTCAAATGAAAAGCTTATTTAACACGTCAAATAGTGTACCACCCCAAATAGTGCACCACCCTAATAATTTGGTCTATTTTCACCTCCTAATTTCACCTGCTGTTCTGACTTGGTGGTGCACAAATAGCCCATAGCATGTTTTAGAGAAATGGAATCATTGAATATTGTTAAGAGCTTTCAGTGTCTGTTTATATGCCCCGTTTATTTATCCTACGGTTCTGACTTGCACTGTAAGAACGGCCCATGTTCTGACATCTGTCACTGTACCTTTCAAAAAGTGCTGAACAAATAGTTATATTGACTACGTCCGTCATCGGTTGCTCATTAATTAGATTGCCTCTTATCCACTTGTACAAATTATGGCATAAGGGGACGACATCTCAATTGTCAGTAGAAACTACATTTGTTTAAGCAAGTCAGCCATATCAGGTATGCATTTTTTTTTTTTAAGGCAGTAAAAGAGGCTGAATGAACGGTTTTGCTGCCAGACAAGGCTCCGCTGAAAGACAGGTGTGTAGCAGTGGTAAGGAGTTGGGACTCAGCTCTGCTGTTGGGACAGATTTATGTAGGCTCTAACAGTTTATGGGCACCGTTTGGCATCGTTATAGTGCAACTAATGTATTGTTTGGTGTTGTGTAGTGGCTTTGCTGGAATGCATCCCAAATGTTTTTGTTTTGCCCCACCAAGACTGACATGCTAAAATCGCCACTGGGTACATTAGGTAAGTATTTAGCATTTGTGACATTATTTTTGACGTGATATGAAAGTAGAGGGATTTATGTTTCTAGAACCATACCACAATTGAGAATCAGTTCACGTTTAGATAGAGGATTTGGCTGTTTTGGCTTCCAGAGCCAATTCGCGTATAAACAGAACATGTAAGATCCCTGGACTAAGGAGTAAGTAGGTTCCTTTTGTCCATTATCGGGCTAGTTGTAAACCAACTGTAACTGAAGTATTTTAACCTATGAACACCCCCACCACACACACACCTGTGTCAGTCAGTAGGCTAGAGAAGCCATATTTTTTGCTCCCCTAGTAACCTCAACGGCAGTAGTGCGCTCAGGTACTTCGCCACGACATAATATAGTCGAATTCAATTGCTTTGACTTACTTTATGAAGTAGCTGGCCCCTTCGTCCGTGAAACCCTCTTCCCATCCTTGAGGTAAATCTGCATTGGGCGAGTAAAAAAAAAAAATGTGCGTTACCTTCGAGGGTAGGCGCATTCCCTGAAAGTTTCGTGCATCATTAGGCTACCGGTATATCAATAACGCACAAAAGAAACCCGTTCTTCTGTGAAGTAGGCCAAAACGGCATTAATAATCTGATACGAGTGCAAGCATACCTGACCGTATCATGTGTCCGGAATTGACAGGTTCGCCCGTTTTCGGATGGAGCCAAGCAGTCGTGTTCGTTTCATCGCTGCCAGAAAGACAAAACACCTGTTAAGAGGAAATAAACACTAGACAATCGAACTCTCCTTTAAAAGAGCCAACAAAAAAAGAAGAACGACCACATTTCGCCTCGCCAAAAAGCACATATTCGACTCACTGAACGAAAAACACCCTGCCATCTCCGCAGACACCGTAGGACCAGTGCTCAGGTAAGGTCTCCCGCCCGAGCGGCGCCGCCATGATCCTGGTATGAAGTCCTATTTCATTCCCTCTTCGTGGAGTTCTCCAGGGCACTCAAAATCCAATGATCACCGCCAGGGCGAAGAGGCGAATAAAGGGGAGGGCTGTCAGCTAGACTACTCAGTTGACGGAGAAGAAGTACGTTTTCTGAGTAGCCTACTTTTGTCTGCCGACCGAATGAAAGTTACACGTAGTTGGAAACAAAAAAGGAGCTCTCGTGTAGCGGCTTTGGTTACTTTAAGGTTTTGTAGTTGCACGTGTAAGCCAATTATTGCTCTCAAAATAGTTTTTCAGAGGTATTTTCTTATTTAACGCAGGTTCCCCGAGGTAATCGGTGCATGGCAGTCTATACTGAACAAAAATATAAATGCAACGTGTAAAATGTTGGTCCCCTAAAAGATGGCAGACATTTTCCATATGCACAAAAATAATATTAACCCATTTTGTGCACAAATTTGTTTATATTTGTGTTAGTAAGCATTTCTCCTTTGCCAAGATAATCCATCCACTTGACAGGTGTGGCATATTAAGAATCTGATTAAACAGCATGATCATTACACAGGCGCACCTTCTGCTGGGGACAATAAAAGGCCACTCTAAAATGTGCCGTTTTGTCATACAATGCAATGCCACAGATATCTCAAGTTTTGAGGGAGTGTGCAATTGGCATGCTGACTGCAGGAATGTCCACCAGAGCTGTTGCCAGAGAATGGAATGTTAATTTCTCTACCATAAGCCGCTTCCAATGTCTTTTTGAGAATTTGGCAGTATATCCAACTGACTTCACAACCGCAGAGCACGTGTATAGCGTTGTGTGGCCGAGCGGTTTGCTGGTGTCAATGTTGTGAACAGAGTTGTGTGGCCGAGCGGTTTGCTGGTGTCAATGTTGTGAACAGAGTGCCCCGTGGTGGAGGTGGGGTTATGGTATGGGCAGACATAAGCTATGGACAATGAAGCACAATTGCATTTTATAGATGGCAATTTGAATGCACAAAGATACCGTGACGAGATTCTGTAGGACCATTGTAGTGCCTTTTATCCGTCGCCATCACCTCATGTTTCAGCATGATAATGCGCGGGCCCATGTTGCAAGGATCTGTACACAATTCCTGGACGCTGAAAATGTCCCCGTTATTCCATGGCCTGCATACTCACCAGACATGTCACACATTGAGCAGGTTTGAGATCCTATGGATGGACGTGTATGGCAGCATGTTCCAGTTCCCGCCAAAATCCAACAACTTCGCACAGCCATTGAAGAGAAGTGTGACAACATTCTACAGGCCACAATCAACAGCCTGAGGCATAAATATCCAGGGGCTCAACTTTGTTTTTAGAAATCATTTAAAAAAAATATCTAGTCGGATAAACACTCCAAACAGCCTTCCCGGCCTTCTCGGAGTCGTCCGCAGGGTCCTAAAGCACACCGTTGCCTCGTTTTG
Organism: Oncorhynchus clarkii lewisi; assembly: GCF_045791955.1. Classification (NCBI taxonomy): domain Eukaryota; kingdom Metazoa; phylum Chordata; class Actinopteri; order Salmoniformes; family Salmonidae; genus Oncorhynchus; species Oncorhynchus clarkii. The sequence continues at coordinate 49,858,730 of NC_092148.1, read as the reverse complement.
TATCACATTCCAATGATAAAACTGGGGACATTTCAAAATGTGGGGACATGTCCCCCCCTTCCCCGGTGAAAGTTGAGCCTCTGTAAATATCATCCCTCCCACCAACAAAATGCTAACTTCCCCTGTTATTGGTGCAACGTTAGCATGTCTTGGGAGCAACATTCCCTCTAAACTGCGTGTGCGCAGTGGCCCCGAGACTGCTGCACAGCTCTCCCGGGACTGCCTCACAGAAAACATCAGCCCACGTAGAGAAGCACGAGATTGTACTTCACAATTTTCTAGAGTAGTGCTCACCAACTGGTCCCTTACCTGTTTTGCATGTTATTTTAGCATTAATACATGTCTCATATCAGTTTGCAAACAATGTATTAAAAATATATAATTGAGTTAATAAAGCAGGTGCAGGTGTTTCAGCCTATTTCACTTTCTCTGTTCATATAGGCATAATAACATGAATTTGTGCACGAGGCAAAAATAATGCGGTGCCCCTTTTTGGTCAGTGTCAGTGGAGGAAAGGGAGAGCGGAGGGATGTTGAGAGGCTGACCCTCAGTCTGCTGCTCTCTCCCTCCACTGAGACTGACCATCAGATGCAGGCACCATCAGCCCAGGAAAATAAAAGCATATTATTTAAATGTATGATCTATTACCGGTGTGATCATATAGCCTGCCTCAAATTTTGAAACATACATATATTTTTTTAAATGTCCCAAACAAAACTGCGTTGGCAGGGCAATATGCCAATATGCAGTGATAATGTATTGGGCCTATAGCTTACTGAGAGGTAGATCTCGGCTTGCATTTTGACACTAAGTGATATTGATTAAGAAAAGGTTGGTGACCACTGTTCTAGAGTTTTCCCTGTTAACACTATCAACGTTTCCCTTTACTGTGACAATTGTGATCGAATCAACATTAGCCACTTTCAATGGAACATACCGAAACAAAACAAACTATGCAAGAGATTATGTTGTAGGCAGAACGCATCGGAGTAGGATTCTATTGTATTGACACGACTAGCATCACTACTCTGGACGGTTCTGACTTAGAATATGTGGACATCTATAAATACCTAGGTGTCTGGCTAGACTGCAAACTCTCCTTCCAAACTCATATGAAGCATATCCAATCCAAAATTAAATCTAGAATCGGCTTCCTATTTCACAACAAAGCCTCCTTCACTCATGCTGCCAAACATACCCTCGTAAAACTGACTATCCTACCGAACCTTGACTTCAGTGATGTCATTTACAAAATAGCTTCCAACACTCTACTCAGCAAATTGGATGCAGTCTATCTCAGTGCCATCCGTTTTGTCACCAAAGCCCCATATACTACCCACCACTGCGACCTGTATGCTCTCGTTGGCTGGTCCTCCCTACATATTCGTCGCCCAACCAACTGGCTCCAGGTTATCTATAAGTCTTTGCTAGGTTATCTCAGCTCACTGGTCACCATAGCAACACCCACCCGTAGCACGCGCTCCAGCAGGTATATTTCACTGGTCATCCCAAAAGCCAACACCTCCTTTGGCCGCCTTTCCTTCCAGTTCTCTACTGCCAATGACTGGAACGAACTGCAAAAATCACTGAAGTTGGAGACTTCTATCTCTCTCACTAACTTTAAGCATCAGCTGTCAGAGCAGCTTACCGATCGCTGCAGCTGTACACACCCCATCTGTAAATAGCCCATTCAACAAACTACCTACCTCATCCCCACATTTGTTTTTCTGCTCTTTTGCACACCAGTATTTCTACTTGCACATCCTCATCTGCACATATATCACTCCCGTGTAAATTGCTAAATTGTAATTACTTCACCACTATGGCCTATTTATTGCCTTATCTCCTTACTTCATTTGCACACACTGTATACAGATTTTTCTATTGTGTTATTGACTGTACGTTTGTTTATTCCATGTGTAACTCTGTGTTGTTTTTGTCACACTGCTTTGCTTTATCTTGGCCAGGTCACAGTTATAAATGAGAACTGGTTCTCAACTAGCCTACCTGGTTAAATAAAGGTGAAATCATTTTTTAAAAATAAACTACTCAGCCCGTACTCTACACAGACCAGTGCGGCATAAACAATCAGAGCTGCAGTAGGCCTATATGCAAATAGACCATTGCCATATATGGATCTGTGCCATTTATTGAACTGGACTGTGTTTACAGACTGAGCAGTTGTGAGTATATGCGCTTGATTTGAGATCAAAGTGAGAGCTGCATGTCGCCACGTCTGCACATTTTGTTCATATCCTTTGCTAGTTTGTGAGTTATTAGCCCAGTTATATATCATTTGTAGTCAGCAATAAGGAAGTGATTGCTTCCTACAAGAGCACAAAATATATACATTTTTAGACTTTGAAAAGCGAGTCAGGTAAAGAGCTTTTTTATCTTTAAAGGGGCAGTGTTTTCGAGACAGGCTTGAATAAGTATCCAATAGGCAGATAGGCAGACAAATAGCATCATTTGTTTGATTCTCTGTAATAATGGTATGGGAATAATAATGCATTTCATTTTGTATAATGTTTTTTTGCATCAAACAACACAACATTTTCAGTAACCTCCTTGTCTGAAGGACAAGTGGATAAACAGGTTAATGTCAAGCCATGCATGTCTTTTTTCAAAGTCTCATGGATTGTAAGCCTACTTTGACACCACACATTGGCTGCTGCTGTAGGCTGAATGATAGAACAGCTAGTTCCATGTTAAAATGTTATGGGATGCATTTTCTCCATTTCTTTTTACGGTAGGCCACTGGTAGGCCTACATTATGATCAAATAGCCACAGTAGCCTACATGGCCACTGTTAAAGCTGTAACTTAAAGTGGATACAGCCTCAGTGTTCACAGTAAACACGTGCTGGAAGTTGCACAGAATTTTCACAACGTTCAAGTTTGCGCTCAGCAGAACTGAAATTTGCTCAGTGAGGAAAACAATTAGAGGGAACATTGCTTGGGGGTATGATCTTTGTGTCGGAGTGTGCCCCTCGAGTATCGGAGTGTGCCTCTGGCTATCCATAAATTAATAAAACAAGAAAATCATGCTGCCTGGTTTGCTTAAAATGAGGAATATGAAATGATTTATACTTTTACTTTTGATGCTTAAGTATATTTAGAACCAAATACTTTTAGGCTTTTTACTCAAGTCATATTTTACTGGGTGACTTTCACTTTTACTTGAGGTTTTACTTAAGTTATCTTTACATTTACTCAAGTACAATGGTGGGAAAAGTACTCAAGTAAAAGTGAAAGTCGCCCAGTAAAAAACTACTTGATTAAAAGCATTTGATTTTAAATGTACTTAAGTACAGTGGTGGGAAAAGTACTCAATTGTCATACTTGAATAAAAGTGAAAAGGAAATGCTATACATAAAATTCCTTTATATTAAACAAACCAGACGGCACATTTTTCTTGTATTTTTCTTTTATTTACGGAGAACCAGAGGCACACTCAGACATACTTTACAAACGCAGTATTTGTGTTTAGTAAGTCCGCCAGATCAGAGGCCGTAGGGATGACTACGCATTATGTTGATAGGTGTGTGAATTGGAACATATTGCTGTCCTGTCTAATCGTTTGAAATGTGACGAGTACTTTTGGGTGTCAGGGAAAATGTAAGAGAGTAAGAAGTACACATTTAGGAATGGTAAAAGTAAAAGTAAAAGTTGTCAAAAATATAAATATACTGAACAAAAATATGAATGCAACATGCAACAATTTTTAATATTTCACTGCGTTACAGTTCATACAAGGAAATCAGTCAATTGAAATAAATTAATTAGCCCCTAATCTATGGATTTCACATGACTGGGAATACAGATCTGCATCTGCTGGTCACAGATGCCTTTAAAAAAACTAGGAGCGTGGATCAGAAAACCAGTCAGTATCTGGTGTGACCACCATTTGCCTCATGCAGCGCGACACATTTCCTTTGCATAGAGTTGATCGGGCTGTTAATTGTGGCCTGTGGAATGTTGTCCCAGTCCTCTTCAATGTCTGTGCCAAGTTCCTGGATATTGGCGGGAACTGGAACATGTTGTCGTACACGCTGTCGTACACGCTGTCGTACACGTCAATCCAGAGGATCTCAAACATGCTCAATGGGTGAAATATCTGGTGAGTATGCAGGTTATAGAAGAACTGGGATATTTTCAGCTTCCAAGAATTGTGTACGGATCTTTGCGACATGGGGCCATACATTATCATGCTGAAACATGAGGTGATGGTGGCGGAAGAATGATACGCCAATGGGCCTCATGATCTTGTCATGCTATCTCTGTGCATTCAAATTGCCATCAATAAAATGCAATTGTTTTCATTGTCAGTACCTTATGCCTGTCCATACCATAACCCCACCGCCACCACGGGGCACTTGACATCAGCAAACCGCTCGCCCACACGACGCCATAAACGTGCTCTGCAATTGTGAGACCGGTAAGAAGTACTGCCAATTTATCTAAAATGACGTCGGAGGTGGCTTATCGTAGAGAAATTAACATTAAATTATCTGGCAACAGCTCTGGTGGAAATTCCTGCAGTCAGCATACCAATTGTACCCTCCCTCAAAACTTGAGACATCTATGTCATTGTGTTGTGTGACAAAACTGGACATTTAAAAGTGGCCTTTTATTGCCCCCAGCACAAGGTGCACCTGTGTACTGATCATGCCGTTTAGTCAACTTCTTGATATGCCACACATGTCAGGTGGGTGGATTATCTTGGCAAAAGAAAAATGCTCACTAACAGGGATGTAAACAAATTTGTGCACAAAAATTTAGAAAAATATGCTTTTTGTGCATATGGTAAATCTTTTGGATCTTTTATTTAAGCTCGTGAAACATGGGACCAACACTTTATATGTTGCGTTAATCTTTTTGTTAAGTGTAGTACAGTACAGATACCCCAAAAAACTACGTAAGTAGTATTTTACAGTATTTTTACTTAGTTACTTTCCACCACTGCTCAAGTATGAGATTTGGCTACTTTTCCACCACTAAATCATACGAGCATCCACATTAATGTAGATATGTTTAGAAACATATTCTATTCTTATTTACAATAATAGTCACTCTATTGGGCACAAAAATGATCGGAAACACAACCAAAACAAAACTTTGTAGAGTCACAAGCTTGATGTAGTCATTGCGTGCTAGGAATATGGGACAAAATACCAACCTTTTGACAACTTGTGGTTCCCTAAAATGGAGGGGACTATGTACAAAAAGTGCTGTTATTTCTCAACAGTTCACCCGATATGGATGAAAATCTAATTGTATTTGTCACTTGCTTCGTAGACAACAGGTGTAGACTAACAGTGAAACGCTTACTTACGGGTCCTTTTCCAACAAGGCAGAGTTAAAAATAAGATTTAAAAAATATAGGAATAGTGGCACAGTGAATAACAAATAAAAAATAAGGAGTAAAATTAACATGGCCTTTTATAAAGGGAGTAGAAAGTTACATGGCCTTTATATAGGGAGTAGAAAGTTACATGACCTTTATATAGGAAGTAGAATGTAACATGGCCTTTATATAGGGAGTAGAAAGTTACATGGCCTTTATATAGGGAGTAGAAAGTTACATGGCCTTTATATAGGGAGTAGAAAGTCACATGACCTTTATATAGGGAGTAGAAAGTTACATGGCCTTTATATAGGAAGTAGAAAGTTACATGGCCTTTATATAGGGAGTGCGTGTGTGTGTGTGTGTGTGTGTGTGTGTGTGTGTGTGTGTGTGTGTGTTGAGATGTCAGCAGGGGTGAAAGGCGGTCCGGTGCGGCATCCCGGTAAAATAAATTGTGTGGGTACTGGTAAAACGCGTGAGCCTATCACAATTAATACAACCTGCCAAAAATCTATAGGCTATTAACAACATTATTGAACATTACTGCATGTCAGTCCAGAAGGCTAGGGGAAGCTAAGCTTTCCCTCAAGTAAATTCAATTAAATTGCCAAAATTATATAATTAGCTTAATCCTGTCTATAGCCTACAGTCGGAAGGGCCAGCAATTGGGGCAGTGTGAGCTACAAATACCAAAATAGATGATTGTTGCGTTTTGACTCTCAGTTGAAAGCAGAGGGACCCAGCCAAACATGTCACGATATTTAAAAAATACAATTGCGGGAAAACTGTTTGGAAAGCTAATGGCTGTTGGTGTAAAGACATGGCAATGGAAAGACTCCAATCAAAATTCTTAATTTAATGGAGCAAACAGTAGCCCGTCTTATTGGCACCCGCGGAGAACATTGGCCATATCCCCAGTGTGTTCATATTCACTTTTTGTTTATTTTTGGACAATCATTTCCTCCCCCTGGGTTAGATGGGCTTTATATTGTATTTTAGTCTCCCCTTTTCATAGGCCAATTATATGGATCTGACAACATCATTTTTGTTGATCTGTTGTCAGTGTCACTAGAGTGGGCTATCCTGTCATTTTTGCAGTATAAAGTATGTGTGGGCACACTTGGGTGTCCCATACCGGTAAGACATTAAATCTCCTTTCACCCCCTGGGTGTCAGTGTAGGTATGTGTGAGTGTGTGTGGGTCGAGTCAGTGCAGGAGAGTTAGTGCAACAAAAGGGCCCGTGCAGATAGTCCGGGTAGACATTTGTATGGCTATTTAGCAGTCTTGTTTAGAAGTTTTATGGCTTGGGGTTATAAGCTGTTAAAAAATACCCTCAGATGAAAGCTTGTCAGTCTGCACTGTAACCTCGTAGTCATTGTATCATTTCAAATCCAAAGTGCTGGAGTACAGTACAGCTAAAACAACATAAAATGTGTCACTGTAAAAAAATACTTTTGGACCTTATGGACTGTATCAAATGAGTGCTCTCCTCTACCCTTGCTTCCAACTAGCAACTGCCCGTCTCCCACTCAAATGAGTTGGCACTACACCGGAGGTAAATTTACTCAAATTGGTGGGTTGAGGCCTACACTATTAGCCAGTCCTTCTGAACACACACACACACACACACACACACACAAACAATGAGGCCGCGGGGAGTAACTGCGGCTTGTAGAGCTTTTGGAGTTGATGTGACATGGCGGCAAATTCAAGATACAAGAATAGTTTGCTTATTACAGCGGATGAAAAAGCGGAAAGAGCCTGGAGAGGTGGAAATGGACAGCAAGGAGGAAGGTAAGGAGCTGAGTGTAGAGGAAAGCGGTGCGGTGAGGAAGATTGGCTATAAGTATAAAAAATTACCTGCGGTGAAGACCGCAGAGTTCTGGCCTTGCCCCAATGATGACAAGGATGATTCTGTCCTAGGGGGGGGGGGTGAGATGTATTTTTCTTTTGCCTTCTAGCTGATCCATATAGGGTGTCAGTATGGGTGGAGAATAGGTATGTTGACCCGGTGGAGAGCGTGGTGAAACAAGAGAAAACACTTTGTTTGTCATGCTGGGTTTTGACGCAGACATCTTTAAAACTGACAAAGTGAAGGTAGGTTGTGTTCGTTACCGCGCGAGAGATTTTTGGTCCCGAACCCATTGAAGTTGTTATACCTGCCAAGCTTATTACGGTCATGTGGCAGCAGTGTGTAGGAGGGAGATTCCTAGATGTGAGAAATGTGCAGGAGAACGTGAGGCAAAGGAATGTGTAGTATTGGTGGGAAAAGTTTTGTGTGTGTTAACTGTCTGGGTACCCATGGTGCTGGAGGTCAGAGGTGTCCGGTGTGAGAAAGACAGGTTGAGGTTTCCAGGAGAGCGGTACAGGAAGATGGGTCCAGGGTGAGGAATCCTAAGAGGATCCCTGTGAGTCGGCCAGAGGCCCAATAGAGAGTGATAGGAATAACATGTTTCGGTAAGTTTGGCTTCTTAACGTTCATGGGCCATGGTTATCGTCCGTACCGCAGAAGTAGAACGCAAATCACATACATTGCTGTGGTAGTGGCAGCTGCAGAGAAGTATTTGGTGCACGAGATTTTACTGCAGAAGAGTTACAAGCTGTGTTGAGCGATGGTGTCCTGTCGTCCCAGGCTGCCTCCCCCGGTGTAGGATCAGATAGAGCCAAGTCGTGGAATAGTGGTGAGGTTTTAATGGGTGTAGGGTTAGTTGGTAGTTTGTCATTTTGTCATCCCTTTTCCCCTTCCCTTTTGTGTCACAGTGTAATGATCACACTCCAGAACAGTAGGCAGGAACACAGAGCTAGATAAGAGAAATAGATGAATAGGGAGGTTGTGACCGGCCTCACAATCCAGAACAGTAGGCAGGAACACAGGGCTAGATAAGAGAAATAGATGAATAGGGAGGTTGTGACCGGCCTCACAATCCAGAACAGTAGGCAGGAACACAGGGCTAGATAAGAGAAATAGATGAATAGGGAGGTTGTGACCGGCCTCACACTCCAGAACAGTAGGTGGCGGTGTATGCACCTTTCAATTGGTTGCGATCCGCCTAATTTGAAGAAACACATACACACTCCTCAAACATTTAATTGACACACTTGACTACTGCAGGTGAAAGGTTGAAAACATGGTTACTATGGCAGGATATGAAAAATGACTAAAAACAGGGCTTAAAGATCAGACCCTTTTTTTCAATTGTCACCTAAAATGACATACCCAAATCAGGACCTGCAGCAAGGATATGCACATTCTTGATACCATTTGAAAGGAAACACATTGAAGTGTGGGGAAATGTGAAATTAATGTAGGAGAATATAACACATTAGATCTGGTAAAAGATAATACAAAGAAAAAAACATCTGTGTTTTGCAAAATAAAGGCCATAATGTACTATTCCAGCCCAGGCACAATTTAGATTTTGGCCACTAGATAGCAGCTGTGTATGTGCAAAGTTTTAGACTGATCCAATGAACCATTGTATATCTGTTCAAAATGTTGTATCAAGACTGCCCAAATGTGCCTAATTTGGTTTATTAATACATTTTCAAGTTCATAACTGTGCACTCTCTTCAAACATGGTATTCTTTCACTGTAATAGCAACTGTAAATTGAACACTGCAGTTAGATTAACAAGAATTTAAGCTTTATGCCTATATCAGATATGTCTATGTCCTGGGAAATGTTTTTGTTACTTACAACCTTATGCTAATCACATTACCTTACGTTAGCTCAACCATCCCACGGGGGGACACACCGATTTTGTAGAGGTTAACACATTAACTAACACTAACACATTTACATTCACGCACAACATCGGGAATGTGAGAATGTGCCTTGATCCTCACAACTTGTTTATTGGCATCCAATGGTTACCATTTGTTTTCTCACAAATGTCTCAAGCATGAAAAGGGGCTGAATTGCCAACTGCACATAGAAATGCTTCCTTAGATGTTATTTTGCTCTTTCATTCCAGTAAATGTTTCAAGTTCAAGATTTCCCCAAAACAGGAATCTGACACAGTGCAAAAATTGAATCTTTTACAATTTCAGTGTGACATGCGAAGCAAATCAAACTATCTCAAAGCAAAGTAATATGAAGAGCTGGCTGATTTTTTTTGAAAGGATCAATTGGGAATAGAATGAGATACTGTAAATTCAGTAGGCTTTCTTCTAAAACTATCAGCTGTTATTCACACACTACATAACCCCCAGATCCTCTGCGCATTAACTTCAGGGAGGCAAACTAGTCAACTTTCTGCAAAATTCGAGGGAGAAAGTGTGGTGGAACAAGTATTAGCATTGTTAAGTATCTTGCTAGCTGGATCGAATTCTCCATTAGCTAGCCAGAGAAAAGTTGAGCAACATTAGCCAACTCATCTGATCAAATAATTGAGTTTATGGTGTGAACATTAGCTTGCTAATAAAGTCAGACAGCTAACGTTACAGCTAGCAAACGTTACATCATCAGATGAGCTGACATTAGTAACCTAACCAATTTGCTATAGTATTAACTGGTAGATGACTCCTTGGCGGCGGTTCCTCAAGTTATAACGCGTTAGTTGCTTACCGGACCCTGGCAATCTGTGCGAAATGTTAACTAGCTAACGAACTAGCCACTATCTATTAACTAATTAGGTGAAAATTAGTTGTTGCTTGTTAAACAAGTGGATTCAGGGATCAAGTGTAGCTGGAGCTGTGCCTAGCTTAAGCTGGATGCCACTATAGAGGTGAAAGGAACACCACACACTTTCCCTCTTTCTCACTGCTGCTGGCACATTGTAGAACAGATGTCCACAGGCAGAAAGTGTACAATGTAATAATGTGCAGTGTAGCCCAAAGATATTGTTTTTGTTGTGTTGAACTTGACAGTAACGTGTGTGTGTGTGTGAGTGAGTGAGGGGGATTCTCTTTTTTTTTACTCAGTGAATGTTATTTTAACTCACATGTAGCCGTGTGCACTTGATCGATGTCTATAGTGGCCTCTATAATAGAGCAGAAAATATAATACCTGTTTGTTTCATTCTATTTCTACTTCAAGATGCTTTTTTCTCCAAGTGCAATATTTATGTGTGTGTGTGTGGTCACAAGCCTTCTATTATAAAGGCTGTCATGGCTAACTGCAATATTAGTGTATTGACTTGAGTGTCATTTGAAGGCAATTCTAGGCAAAACATAACATTGGATTGCTTTTTTTCCATTTTTTAGCTGTGAGTTAGGTTCACATTAACCACTTTTTATTTTTTCATGTAGATCATATTCTTTGTTGTTTAATTAGTTAAAACCTGCATTTCCCCCTAGCAGGGATTTTTTTTTGCACGTTTCAGTGCAACAAGAGAAAAAGTTGTCACCTTTTTGGACCCTCGCAAGTTTGCATCCCTGCAACTTAGAATCATAGAGAGTTAAGGAGAAACATTCACACAGACTTATTTGCCTACAAATTGTATCATTAATCATTAGCCTTACATGACTACATTTTGGTGACGCGCTCCTCCTGGAATGAGCAGTAGGTGAGACAACAGGTCTTTAATCGCGATGAGACATAGTGTGAGACGTCGGCTGCGTCCCAAGTGGCACCCTATTACCTACATAGTGCACTCGTTTTGGCCGGAGCCATATACGCCCTGGTCAAAAGTCGAGCGCTACATAGGGAAAGGGTGCCATTTGGCACACAACCATTCTTTGCTTCATGGCCCCTGTCTTTTGGCCCCCCTGTCAAAGAATAAAGGAAGTTTGTTTCTTTCCACGCAGACATGTACAGTAGTGCATCGCAGTTGCTAGCTGTGCCACTAGAGATCCTGGTTGGAGTCCAGGCTCTGTCGCAGCCGGCCCAGCGTCGCTGGAGACCCATGGGGCGGCGCACAATTGGCCCAGCGTCGCCCGGGTTAGGGGAGGGTTTGGCCGGCAGGGATGTACTTGTCCCATCGCGCTCTAGCGACTCCTGTGGCGGGCCGGGCGCAGTGCACGCTGACACGGTCACCAGGTGTACGGTGTTTCCGCCGCCACATTGATGCGGCTGGCTTCCGGGTTAAGCGGGCATTGTGTCAAGAGGCAGTGCGGCTTGGTTGGGTCGTGTGTCGGAGGAGGACGCGCGACTCTCGACCTTCGCGTCTCCCGAGTCCGTGCGGGAGTTGCAGCAATGAGACAAGACTGTAACTACCAATTGGATACCACGAAATTGGGGAGAAAAAGGGGTAAAAAAAACAACAATAAAATAAAGACATGTACAGTAGGCTACATGCCCCCCCTAGGCAAGTCATAAGAATTTTATTTGCTTTCTTTCCGTATATCCACAGCACAATTATTGTCACCTGTGAATTGTCACCTATTGTCACCTGTGAATTTTATGTTTGGTTTAAAACAATTGTGTGGTATACTATGAATTTCCCATGCGTTAGAAAATACACAACAGTGTTAACTTCTTCCATTCCTTCAATTGGCCATATACAGTTAAGTACATAGAGCCCAGAGAACAGCCTAGAAAGACAAACCGCTTGTTATTAGCCGTGTGTAATGAAGCATGAGGCCATCTAATTGAGAAGGCCTGTGTCAGCTTGTTGGTGAGGACAAGGTAACTTGCTTTTTCCATCATACTGTTTGTGACACGTGCAACCTGATGAAACAAAGTCTGGAAATGAAAAGGTCCAACTGCCCTGCTTTTTGGCTTTGTAAACCCAACGTGACTTTGGAGCTCTCGAGATAATTGGGACAAAATAGTCCAAAATATCATTATCATCCATCCCAAGTAACTTTTTTTTTCTCCTTCCCATTTCCCATTCTCTGATTCTCACAGCTGAGGTCATTGCTTAGCAACAGCTCACTGGTGCTACATGACTAAATCCCAGAGTACATAGCAACTCTTTCAGCCTTTTATTCTGTGTCTCTCGTTCTCTCCTTCCCCCAGTGCCGGTGAATTAAAGGCAGGGTGAGTACAAAAAAAGGTCTTCTAACCTTTGCCCCGCGTTGCGGTCCGTGTGAATGAGTTGAGACGAGGCAATCTGTGGCTTTTGATTTCCTCTCTCCTCTCCCCTGTTGGGTTGCGGTGGGCAGCAGCATTCACACAGGCGCAACAACAAAAGAAACGCCTGACACGGCGAGATGGGATCAAGGGCAGAGAGAGGTTATGGTAGCAACGGAAGGCAAAGTCTTCTAACGAAATTGTGTGTGTGTTCTACATCCCTGTTGTGGCTCGAACTAAGCGACAGAGGGCCGACCCCCTCCTCCATGACACTGTACAGTGGACATTAGAATAACGCTTAGTTCAACAGTGACGTATCTAATCCTCACTCACTTACTCAGTCACACACACACACACACACACTCTCGATCCTCACCAGAGCCCAATGAGCTGCCCTCATGGGAATTCAGGTAGAGAGGCTTTCGTATTCACCCATGTCTCTGCATCCTATCCTGTAGTGGGACATTAAAACATGTGGCTAAACTCATTTATCATTTAGATTCGACCTAGTCAGTGGTGTAAAGTACTTACATAAAAATACTTTAATGTATTACTTAAGTTGTTTTCTGAGGTATCTGTACTTCACGACACTGAACAGAAATATAGACACAACATGTAAAGTGTTGGTTCCATGAGCTGAAAAAGATCCCAGACATTTCCCATAAGCACAAAAAGCTTATTTCTCTCAAATTCTGTACACAATATTGTTTACATCCCTTTTACTTGTCATTTTCTTTTAAGGTATCTTTACTTTTACTCAAGTATGACAATTGGGTACTTTTTTCAACACGGAGCAATTTTCTGCCTGGGAAATGAACATGCAGTTGAAGCTCACCATAAATGTAGATCGTTCAGTTTGGCCTGTGGGTGCTTGCAGGACACATGTTTTTTTATCAATTGTGAATCATAAATGTCTCGTACTGTTTTGTTGAGTTGTTCCCTCAGGTCTTTAGTTTGACCCCTTATTTGCATTGAGTTATTTGGAAAAAAAGGTGAATGCAATGTCAGTTGCATATCATCCGGGTTCCATTCCGATACTGCTGGAATTCCGTTGTATTTCAAGGTGAGTCCCTGCTGTTCTGAGGTAGAGCAGCAGCAGTAGTGGGGGGGGGGGGGGGGGGGGGGGGTATATATCTCATACTAGGAGAGATGAAGTGCTGAAAGACAACATTGTAAAGGCAAATGCTTGTCTGAAGGTAAGCACACATGACACCTGACACTAGGAACAGGATCAGGAAACGAGAGTGACTAACCGGTTTGTTTACCCCCCCACCCCCACTGAAGAGACAAGTAGGAGTGATTTGTATACTCTATGTCCCTGACAATAACGTAGTACGACTCTAGGGAGGAGGTCTCTTTAGATATCACTAGTATAAAACTGGGGAATCGAGTATGTATGTTCAATATGTATTTTTTTTTACTGTGTATAAAATACAATATTTATCATACAATACACATGTGATGAAGTAGTCGGGAGTCTCAGATCTGTTTTGTGCTGTCTTGCCAAGCACAACCAGATCTGGGACTCAGGCCAGGGATCATAGAATGACATATACTGTAGAATCCCTGTGCTTAGGGACGAGGTAGGATGAAGAAACAGAGCACTCAATCGTTTAGCTTCTTGGGAAAGGTTTTCCCAGAACATTACAGATGTTTGTTCTTTAAGCTCTTGAACCTTTGTAACAAAAGTCAGGACACGTATTGTCTGGCTGCTGCCTGGATTGCATTACACGGTGTCCATCAATTAGAGAAGAGAAGAGGGAAAATGAAATCGTGTGTGAGTGAAAAGAGAAAGGCTTTTAATTCGACTAAAAGCAGCACTTGTATAGTGAGCTTGTGCCTCCACATCAATACATCACACATCCAAGACAAATTCAAGTCAAGTCCATTTGTGGGCTTCAACAAAAGGACCGCTCGCAGTAGATGGGAGTGTACCTTTTATGCTGGAAGTACAGTATAATACTTTTCCATGTTGCTCTTTTACCTGCAAATTAGTCCTTCATTGTAGTGTCTTTTACCTGTCTGAAACGTGTTTATTGATTAGCTGGGGCAGTTGGCGTGCAGTCCTTTGTTAGAAACAGAGTCAGTTGATTGGTTGGGCCAGAGGGCTGTCACTTAAAGTATAATTACTGTACATTTGTCAGGCAAGTATTTCTCAATACGGCACTAATGGTTTACTTACTATTGCCTGGTGCATGATTACGATGGCCAATCAAATCCGTTGGGAAATGATGATACTATGCAACTTTATCCAAACCAGTGCACATTGCATTCAGGAAAATGAATAATTAAAACATGAATCTTATAATCACTATTCATTCTACAGGAAGCTTGTTTCCTGCTGAAGTAATCCAGAACTAATCCAGCCACTGTTTGTTTAATAAAATCGCAAAGTCTGCCATTGCTTGGACAAGCTTCAGCATGGACCTCCGAGAGAGAGAATAATAAAATGTGAGCGAGGGGGAGAGAGACCTGTTTGGTAGATGTTGATTCTCTATTATCCAATCGTTGATCTTCTCCACTATCAACATTCTCTCTCTCTACTCAGAGGGGTAGTACAGGGTAGGGTTCAGTATGGGACAGCTTGGTATAGGAGCTAGTGATATCAGGAGAGTCTAGGGGCCTTTAACCCACCTCCACAACTTCGCATCAACAAAACCTTTGGCAGTATTTACTTAGATGCTCGGGTGGCAAAAGCATTTCAGAGAATTGAATAGCCACACAAACACACGCGTGCATGCACACACACACACACACTCTCGGCACACACTTCCCTATTGTCTTTTATGTAAATGTGGTGTGAATAATGCATGCCTTTGCTCCACGGAAGCACTTGCAACTTGCATAACAGTGAAATCTCCCAGCAGCCCCGAAAGAACCTTTTCCTTCATAGTGCACCACAGCCCAAGTAAACCATTTCTACCACATCGCTAACACCGATAGTTTGATGCAGAACTGTGTCTGTAGAAAACACCATCTCTCTAATTGAGATAAACTGACACTCTACTATTTTCTGGCTGTTTTTATAAGCCGTTAGCAAAGGCCTAGGGAACGTTACTGTTATGTAGCGCTTCACTTGTTGGTTGTTGAACGTGAAGCGACCCCTTTGTGTTACTCTGATCCCCTCTGCTGGCCTTTATATGTCATGACAGTCGCACTGCACCTGATGTAGATGCCCCTAGATGCTGACCTCGCATCAGTTTAGCATTTTCAGTTGCGCAATAATTATGGCTCGATGGCGATATTGGGATTTCGATTTGTTCTTCGGGAGCAATTTGCGGGCCAGAAAAAAGGCAGTTATTTTAAAACGTGTAGGTCCATACATACTTTCTCTAGTTTTAGACGTTCAAACGCGGCCTGGAGTTGTTATTTTTTTAAACCCAAAATAATAATTTCTGCACTAAGCAAAACCCTTCTACTACTTAAATATGCATTAGAATTTTTTTTTAATTATCACAATAACTACTAGTATAACAGCCCTTGCTAAAGGTTGCTTCCATTGACAGTTGACACAATGGAAGGCATGCTCTTGAAAGCTGAGGAGTTTGCTAATCACTTACAGTGAGTGCCTTGCGAAAGTATTCGGCCCCCTTGAACTTTGCGACCTTTTGCCACATTTCAGGCTTCAAACATAAAGATATAAAACTGTATTTTTTTGTGAAGAATCAACAACAAGTGGGACACAATCATGAAGTG